>NW_024080673.1:1915486-1934784 GCF_003009895.1 Hyaena hyaena
TAAAAAAAAAAAAAAAAAAAAAAAAAAAAAGAATCCCTTATGCATAAGAATGTATCTAGATGTGAGAGATTTACTTTTTTCTTTAAAAAATTTTTTTAAAACATTTTTTTACTTTTGGGAGACAGAGACAGAGCATGAGCAGGGAAGGGACAGAGAGGGAGGGAGACACAGAATCCAAAGCAGGCTCCAGGCTCTGAGCTGTCACTGCGGAGGCCAACATGGGACTTGAACGCATGGACCACAAGATCATACCCAGAGCTGAAGTCAGCTGGTGAACCAAGGAGCACCCAGGTGCCCCTGGGTTTTTTTTTTTTTTTTTTTCTTCAAGCAAGCGTAGAGCGCTACTCAGTGAAGTTTGCTGGTTCATGAAAGCCAGTTGTTAAATTTTCAGTAGTTTTGTAGATTGGTGACATCAGGTTGATGGCTTGAAATCAGCAATGGTGGGTGTGTTTACACCACTGAAATTGGTAGAAGCTGTAAGTCAGGGCCTTCTATGTTCCCAGAGAGCCAGTTAAACATTTACCTCACGCTCTGTTGTACCTTTTCTCAAAGAAGGTCAGCTATCTCCTTGGCAATTTAATTAAGGGCTGGATTTAGGAGAATAGTCATGATGGAGGGTACGGGCGGGGGGGGGATTGCTTTTGTGGCACTTTACTGGCTCTTACATTCCTTCTGTCAGAAAGCATCTGACTGACATATTTCTTACGGATTTGGGGACTAACCTGAGGAGTCATGCTGTTTGGACTGTCTGCTAGTAAGTGCTGATTGCAGTGGCATGGTCTTTTTGCTTTTGAGAAAGAAGACGGTTTGATTCCCAGATCCCGAGAGCAGATTTGTTAATGAGCAGCATTCCTCAGTTAGAGGGTGCCCTACCTATTGTGAGCTCTGCATGAAATTTGTGACTGTAACTTGTGGAGCTAAGACACAGAAGCCACTTCACTTCTTACTCATCTTCTTTAATTAATTCAATCTGATTTAGGCTTAGATCCCTAAAAGTCATTTTTTTCCCCAGACAGGAAATATCTGAATTATTCATATTCTTCCCATTACGATCTGTGTGTATCAGTCCCTGGAGAAATCAGTGCAGTATATCTTACTGCTGTTCCCATGTGTGTGTTTGTCAACAGCTCTCAGGGAGATTAGTAATTAGACAGCCAGCCACACTGGAAACTGCAAATGATAGAGGGTTTGGGAAAAACTCAGGTGATATAGGCAGCCTAAGTTTAAATCCAGATATAATTCCCTTCATGCCTCCATGGTTCAGATTTCTTTCAGTGGTTATTTTTTTCATTAATAATAGTAGCAGGATGATGTGTTTCATAAATTTTACTAAAATTTGGATGACTTTTTTCTTTGTGCAACGACCAGAATGAAATTTTGACGTGACATTTTTCTGAGACTGAGTCTTTGCTTCAAGTGGAAATGTATTCAGGTATTTCTTTTTGACAATGCATATTATAAAATACAGTTAGCACATGGAAAGTAAAAGTTGATGCTTAATCCTCTCCTCACAGATGAGGAAGAGAGACTTTCAAATGAAATGGGATAATCCCTGTGAGGTGTAATGTATTAAGTGGAAAAGGCAGGTTAGAGAACATTGTACAGTATCATGTGATTGATGTGCAGAAAGTATACCCCCAAATATGGAAGAATCTCTGCCCTTGACAAAAGTTTAAGTGTCAAGGTAAGTGTGTATGTGTAAGTGTGTATGCACGCATGTGCACGCACATAAATGAGCAAGTAGAGTAACTTTTTCCTTCCTAATAGATGTGAAGTACTTCATTATATGTATGGACCATAATGCATTTAACCAGGCTCCTATGGATGGATGCTGAGAATATCATAGTTTTAGAATATTAAAGTTAAGTAACTAGAATACACAACAACATTGGTTTGTATAGTAATTTGTATTAGTTTGCTATTGCTGCTGTAACAAATGACCACAAATGTGGTGGCTAAGGAATACAAAGTTACTGTCTAAAATTTCTGGAGGTCATATGTCCTAAATCTGTCTCAGTGGGCTGAAATCAAGTTGTTGACAGGACTGTGTTCATTCTGGTGGCCCTGGGGAGAATGTTTTCTTGCCTTTTCCAGTTTTTACTGGCTGTTTAGATTTTTTTAAACATTTAAAAAAGTGTTTATTTTTGAGAGAGAGCATGAGCGGGGAGGGGGCAGAGAATGAGAGGGAGACACAGAATCCAAAGCAGGCTCCATGCTCTGAGATGTCAGCGCAGAGCCCAATGCAAGGCTCAAATCCATGATCCACAAAATCATGACCTGAGCGGAAGTCAGACTCTTAACCGACTGGGCCACCCACGTGCTCTTCTAGTGGCTCTCCTGATTTTTTGATTTGGGGCCTCCATCCAGCCTGCAGTCCCATCACTGTGTTGGGCTCACATTGTGATCCCTTTCTGTGACTCTTCTATTCCCCTGGTTCCTGACCCTGGGCCCAACCGTAGTACCCAGGATAGTCTCCCCATTTTAAGTTCCTTCATTTAATCACAGCTACAAGACCCATTTTGCCATCAAGGTTACCTCTTCCAGGTTCTGGAGATTAGGGCATGGCCATTTCTGAGGAGCAGGATTATGTCGACCACACAATTGAAGACAAACTGCCAGCTTAGGATAAGCTTGCTTATTTCCTAGTACCCATTTCCATGTCTGAGCTTGAGGTCTCAAGGAGGCAGAGATTAATGGCACAGTTTTCTGCTTTTCAGCAAGTTTCGAGGCTTTGAAAGAAATTGGGGACTCATGAAAGAACGGGGGATGCTAGAGGGTCATTTGAGTACAAGGCAAGAAAGAGCTAGAAATGAAGGTAGTGGGTAATTGGAGGCAGGCCAGCAAGTGCTTGTGTGAGCTTGTGTGTGCACAAGCTCCAAGGATCCATGATGCTCATCAGATTTGCAGTGGGGCCTGTGAACTCAGAGTTCAGTGCCACATCTGTGGTTGAGGAAACCTTTCTTAGGGAAATGACATGATTAAGTTTGCATTTTGGAAAACCAGCTCGGGGTGCAATGGAGTTGGGTGTTCACCAGAAGAGGCTGGGACACCCTTAGGAGATCCCTGCGTTGGAGCCAGAGGCGATGCAGTCAGGCAGGTGACAGAACAGAACAGCGGTACTGGTCTTTGGCGGATGAGGGAGGGAGAACTGACAGAATGTCAAAGACATTGTCCAAAAAGGGTGGAGTTGTGGATGAATGAAGGCCCTGTTCATAGCCTTAGGGAATATAGGATGATGATCCAGAGTTAGGGGTCCTTGAGGGGTGGGAGGGAGATGATAAATTCAGTTTTGTGTATGTTCATATCATATGGGCTACAGAACATGTGCAAGGAGGTGAGTAGTATATAATAAAAAGGCATAGGGATTTCTAGAATATACAGGCATAGATATTCCTGAACTATGTTTCTATATTTTAAATTGTTCCTACTGGTAGCCACCACTCCGTCCTTCTACAGTGGCGTTAAACCTTTAAAATGAGCAGGACCTAGGTGAGGATTCTTTAAAAAACAACCTGTTTGTTCATTTATTTTGAGACACACACACACACACACACACACACACCCACCCCGAGACAGAGAGCGTGAGTGGGGGGAGGGGCAGAGAGAGAGAGGGAGAAAGAATTCCAAGCAGGGGATTCTCCACATGAAAATGCGGAGTCTGATCCCATGAACTGTGAGATCGTGACCTGAGCTGAAATCAAGGTATTCAACTAACTGAGCCACTCATGTGCCCCAGGAGGTTTTTTGAGACATTAGCAACAGCTAATAAGTTTTGTATGATTTTGTAATTTACTAGGTACTTTTCACAAACCAAATCTCATTTTATGCTTAAAGCAGTCATGTGAAGGGTGGTGCTGGGTGAACTGTAACTGCCTTATGAGGATAATGATGATAAATAATGATTATAGTCTATATTGAGCACTTACCATTCCAAATTAGGTTCTGAGCATATTATTTATTAGCTTGATTCATCCTGACAATAGCCCTATAAGATAGTTTATTTTTCCATTGTGCAGTGAAGGTTCAGATTGAGGCTGAGTGACTTGCACTAAGCCACACAGTTAGCGAGGGATGGAGCTAGGCTTTGAACACAGAGTCAGTATGACTGCTAAAGCCTGTGTGAGGCCAATTAGTGGTGGGGCTCGGCCTATATTCATGATTATCAGCCCATTTCCTGTGCCTCTTCCATTCTGCCATGCTATTTCTCCAAGGAGGTGGGAGTTAAGTAGGCTATGTGGGGGAAGGTAACCATAACATGTCTGTTCAATAGCCAGTGCTGGGAGGAAGAGACCTCTGGGAGAGGGTGGGAGAGGAGCATCAGCAAGGAGTAGAGAGCAGCTGTATCGCTGGGGTCTGCAGCATGAGGGAGGGTTGCTTGGTCATCAGCCATGGGCAGAGGAGTTGATTTGGAACTTTAGTCCAGGGAGGTCAGTGTTGCAGGTTTAGGCTGGGGAGAGAGAGCTGTCAGGCACAAGGAGGGAGTGCAGCTCTCTGGGCATCTGTGACTAGATCCAAATTAGTTTTGGAAGAAGTAGTGATAGATTCTAGGACCAGGAGTCAGGGAGGGATGGGTCTCTGCTGATGGAGCTGCTTGGGGTGGCCTCAGAGAGTGTCTGTGCTCTTGGGAATCAGCTTAGTATCTCTGGCCCTGTTGTATTGGCTTTGCTGTTAGTGAGGATTCTGAACAGCAGGCCAGACCTGCAGCCTTTGGGAGCCTGAGTGCTGTGGGTCTGTGGCCAGTCTTTGCATTATTTGCTATTGCCCTTTGTTGTGGGTCCACAAACTGCTGGTGAGGAAGGATGGGGACACCATCCCAGTCAAAGGACTGCACGCATGAGTTGACAAGACAGAAATCATCCCAAGAGGGAAGCGTTTGCAAACAGTGTGGTGTGCAGAGGGCAGGCCTTTCACAGGACAAGGCACTGAGTTCCTAGATTTATGTCAAGATGCCTCAACTATTAGGAAGAAAGGGTCGATACTGGAAAGAAAAGAAATGAACCATTCTGTTTTGTTTCCCCCCCTTCCCCTATGTACATCTGTTTTGTTCCTTCAGCTCCACATATGGATGAAATCATATGGTATTTGTCTTTCTCTGACTGATTTATTTCACTTAGCATAACGCACTCTGGCTCTGCCCACACCATTGCAAATGGCAAGATTTCATTCTTTTTGATGGCCAAGTAATACTCCATTGTATATAAAGACCACATCTTCTTTACCCATTCATCAGTCGATGGGCATTTGGGCTCTTTCCATCATATGGCTGTTGTTGATAGTGCTGCTATTAACATTGATGTGCTTGTGCCTCTTCGAATCTGTATTTTTTTTTTTATCCTTTGAGTAAGTACATAGTGATGTAATTGCTGGGATATAGGGTAGTTCTTTTTTTAACTTTTTGAGGAACCTCCATACTCTTCTCCAGAATGACTGCACCAGTTTGCATTCCCATCAAAAGTGTAAGAGGGTTCCCCTTTTTCCACATCCTCACCAACATCTGTCCTTTCTTGTGTTGTTAATTTTAGCCATTCTGATAGGTGTGAGGTGGTATCTCATCATTGTTTTGATTTGTATTTCCCTGATGATGAGTGATGGTGACCATCTTTTCATGTGCCTGTTAGTCATCTGGGTATTTTCTTTGGAAAAATACCTATTTATGTTTTCTGCCCATAAGAGACTCTTAACGATAGAGAACAAACTGAGGGTTGACAGAGGGAGGTGGGTGGGGGATGGGCTAAATGGGTGATGGGTATTAAGGAGGGCATTTGTTAGCATGAGCCCTGGGTGTTACATGTAAGTGATGAGTCACTAAACTCTACTTGTGAAACCAATATTACACTATATGTTAACTAACTAGAATGTAAATAAAAACTTGAAACAAACAGCCAAAAAGAAAGGAAGAAGAAGAAATGAATCAGAATCTCACAGACAGATAATTTGTTTACGCAAGCATTTAGGTGGTATTGGTTTCAAAGTCCTTTAAAATCGGAGACTTTAATGTCAAGTAATTGACTCTTTATGGAAAGGTTTCCAGTTACGAATAGGGAGCAGGTGATCTCAGATTCCAACCAAACTCAGTTAAAAGGGCTTTGGTTTTCTGAAATGGAAGCTCCCTACTCCCATGACACACCCCTTTCTCTTCTTCCCAGCTTTGGCCTCAGCTCATTTTAATAATAAGCCTTTCTTCTCCTTCCATGTCATTTTCAGTTGTGACTGGATTATAGCAACTGTAGTCAATTTAGTGAATGTCACCAATCCTGTTTCTGGTCTATATTAATAAGCAAACTTTCGTTTTTAGAAGCTTGTTCCATCGGTGTGGTGTCATGGGAGAGGAGTAAGGATACAAATATTCAAGAGGCAGTGGGAAGGTCCAAATTTTGTCCAGCTCTGCCCTTTCCCCCCACTCCTCCCTGGCTCTGGGTTTGCCCTTGGGAAGCACAGGAGGGTCATACACTTTTAGCCATGAAGATTGCCTAACTCCTGTTTGAGACCCTTCAAGGTCTATCAGGTAACCTTGAAAGAGGTATTGTGAAATTCTCAACATGTTGAAGTAAAAATTTAAACTCTTATGTATAAAGATAAAAGTGCCATTTATTTTACTAGGAGATTGAGTTGTGAAATGAAACACTGACAAGTTCTAAACCTACTACAGAGGAGGTAAACTGTCATCTCGGGAAAAGGGGTCATGTCTTCTAAAGATCCTGTGTTCCAGTCATTGTGACTGCATAAAAGCGGTTTAAAAACAATTCACAAGACTTCTGTGGGTCGAGAATTGGGAGCAGCTCAGCTGGATGGTTTTCACCAGGGTCCTTGGTGAGGTTTTGTCGGAGAATTGCTAGGGTTTGGGTCATCTTGAAGCCTTCCTGACTCACATGTTGAGGGCCTGATCAGGGAACCCTTACATCAGGGGGATGGGAAAAATGGGGACCCTTGGACATCTCTCCCCACCCTTGCATTGTCGGTCCATGTTTTCTCTCTAGGATGGTGGCTTCGGGGTCACCAGACTTCTTCTGTGTTGGCTCAAGATTCTGAAGGTATGTGTCCCAAGAGAGAACTAGGTGGAGCTGATTTGCCTTGTATGCCCTCACTTCAGAAATTGGGCTGCATCTCATTTGCATTCTCTTGGTCCAAGAGTGAAAGATCTGTCCAACTTCCAGGGAGGAGGCTTAGACCCACCTGTCAATGAGGAGTGTCAGGGTTACACTGAGATGTGCACACAGAGTAGGAAAGAAAGGGATGTAGCCATCTTTGGAGACTACAATCTGCCGCACCCTAGGATGGGGAATTTTGTTCAAAGCTGACTTACTAAGGCTGATGGGCTTTGGGACAGCAGTAGTAGAGACTCTTTAGTTGCTTCCCTTTGGAGATGATCAGAAGTGAGAGCAAGAAATAAAAGGACATGGAGGTGCCAGAGCTTTTGACTCTTGACTCTTCTTTGGTGATTGGAGGACAGAGCTGGACCTGAGTGGCCATTGACCAAGGAACGAAAGACTTCCAAAGGGAAGAAGCAGTTTAGAAACACATGAACAGGCTTCAAAAGGGGTTAGTATTAGCTCTGGGGAGGGACTTTTGGTCCTTACAGTGCCAATATATCCTGGAAGTGATCAAAAGACTTTTCATTCACGGCCACCATCCCGTTCTTCAGAAGTGAGGGATAGTAGCCTGAGGCTCTGCTCTCACAGGATACTGCTGTGGTTAGGAAGTGGCCACGGGTGCCCTGGCCTCTTGTTTGATTCCCTCCTTGGTCATGGTCTCTTTGATGTAGAACACCCCAGAGACTGTGAGTCAGTGTGTTTCTTGGTGTAAGAGTTTCTTTAGGAAATGTAGTTCAGTAAGTGAAGTAGAGAAATGGCAATAGGTGGTAGATTTTGGCCTTCCTTGTATAAAACTGACATGGGCTCGTCCTGCCTCCACAGGAAAATGATGTATACTTTCAACCCCCTTTGTAGGTTCTTTTGTGGCTGGCTTCTTTGGGGATCAGTCATGTCTTTGAAATAAATTAACTATGTACTTACCATATGGTAAGCCCACATTATGGTGTGAAGAGAAAGGGTTCCTGAAGGCCCATATTTTACAAACTGTATGTTCTTTTGCCCTAGTGAAAGAGGAACCAGAAATGGCAGAAAAGGATTCTCCTCACATAAGTGAGGATGTGCTATCTGAGCTTTGGAGACTTGAATTTGAGGTTTTAGTATTTGGAAGAGTATTAGTGGCAATGAGCAAGAGATGGGGCTCTGTAGACCCCACCCCTACATTCTCTTCCCCTCAGTTACTTGGCTGAGAGGAAGATGTGTCCAATAATGAACACAGATGGAAACTCTGGGTGTGTTCCAGGAGAGGGTTGTGTGCTGACTGGGGATGGGTGGTACTGGGGCAATGGCTTAGGGGTTTGATGGGCTATTGTGTGGGGAATAAGCTTGGGAATTCCCTGAACTTATTCCCCACAGTTCCCCCGTTTTGAAGCTTATTCCCCGCAGGCTATTCTTTGGGGTTCAGGTTTTTGATTTTTTGTTTTTACTAGTTTTGTTTCTCCTTCCAGTTGCTACTTTTGGGCAATTTCTTTGGTGTGGAGTTTTGGTTCCTCCTCCGCTCTGAGTCTCTCAGCCTCATTGCTTTTACAGATCTAGAAAATGCAGCTTGGTGGGGCTGGGTCCACAGCCCAAACCTTCCAGCAGCTACTCCAGAGCTTTGTCCATTAGAACAGTCCACATTGTTCCAACTGTGTGGTCCAAAAATTTGTCAGAAGAAAACATTGTAAATGTCGCTGGATGTGTTTGGGAGATACTGGTGGATTTAGACCACTGGATAGGTTTTTCCTCCCATCTCAGGAGACAAAATGATTAACTGTACAGTGTGACTCATGAAACAAATAATACTCTAATACTCTAGCTGAACAAGTGTTACCTTCCAAGTAGTTACTTTGGGAAATGTCACACAATGTTATCTTTGCTTAAAATATATTTTAAACTTTTGCAGATACCTTAAGAAGCTGTTAAATGTTTGAATTAGTTGGAATTCAGCTTCACTTGCTATAGGAGATGTCAGATAGTTGTGGCTTAAACCTATGGCCTGGCCATAAGGCGTCAGAGGTTGCTGTGTTCCATGATATCAAAGATACTGTTTCCTTTCTTTTTGCTCTGTTTACTCATGGACATGTCGATCATGTCCATGTGGTTAGAAGAGGTTTCCACATTTCACATTCCATGGCCACCACATCCACATGCACACCAGTTTGAAGGGAAACAGGGGAGCAGGAGGCTTATCCTTTTCTGTTGCAGAAACACCTGGAAGATCTGGTTTACACTCAGATCTCATTGGCCAAAGGTTCCTCACATGACCATCCCAAGCTACAGGGAAAGCTGGAAATGAAGTCTTTCTTCTGGATACCATGTGCCCTGCTAAAAACTGGAGTTGTTACTATGGAAGGAGGAGGCAATTAAAATCTGAGGATGACCAGCAGTCCCTGTCCCAGTATTATTTTTGATGATTCTCAGAAGGAGCATGTCATTGGGTGTGGGTGTGATTTTTGGGGTATCATTCGACCCTTTGAGCCAAGTCTGATGAGTAAGGATGTTCAAGCACTGATCGTGCTCCTCCTAGGATAAACCAGGGGCAATCATCAGTGATGAATGGTTTTTTTCTAGTGTGGCTCATATACTGGTTCTGAGAGGTACAAGACCACAGAGTGATGTTGGTGATGATCAGAGGAGTGAAAGTTTTGGTAGAAGACAGCCTCCCAAGATGACCTCTCTGAGTGGGGACGTTCAGAGGTGCTGGTTTCTGGGAACAGTTTGCATTTACTAGGTACTCCCTGTATGGTAGGCATCCCTTGTTACATGGGCTGTCTCCTTTATTCAACATAAAGTCCTTATGTAAGTGGCAGATATTACTTGAATCTCTTTTTCATAGATTAGGAACTGGAGTAAGTCGCCCAAGATCATAAAATGAGGAAGTGGTGGAATAGGGTTTTACACCCAGGCACACTGGCCCCAGAGTTCCTGTTCTTAGCCTTGAGTGAAACTCTCCCCTCTGGATAGTGAAACTTCATAGTTGTGCTCTCCCACTTGTTCCACAACAGGGATAGCCCAGCTGTTATCAGCCCTCACCGCACAACCTTGGGCAGGAGCACAGAGGTCTTCTCCCTCAAGACGGTCAGCATATCGTGGCCATGCTGAAGGTGGAGAAGGTGGAGACCAGGGAAGGTCTTTCAGGCAGAGGTCAAGGTGTACATGGAAGCAGAAATAAGAGTGGATTTTGAAGAAGTAGTTTAGTAAGTTTAGAAGCAGATAGTCTGTATGGGAGTGGATGCGGGTGAGGAGTGAGAAATTAGGCTTGAGAGACTATTGGAGGTCCATGATGGAAAAAACTTTATGTCTGATAATTCATAAATGATCTAATGAGATCTAAGAGGAAGCTACTCACTAATTTTTATCAATAGAGGCATCTCATTAAGGAGAAGGCTTCTGTTGATCAGCATAGGGTATCTGTGTTCAGTTACTTTAAGTAAACTAATAATATTAGTAGCAGATGTTTGGTGAGTGCTTTCTCTGAACCAAGTAGAACATAAACATGTCATCTCACTTAATGCTGTCTATAATGCTTTGAGGCTGGTGGTGTTCTTCCCAAGTTACAGATGCAGAAGCCGGGCCACAGAGAGGTTATGAGACTGGCCAGACCACAGGGCCAGAGAATAACAGAGCCAGGTTTTGAACTCAGCTCTGTAACCACTATGCTATGTTCTTTCCTGCTCAAGGAGGTGAAGGGAAGGAGCTGGTGTGGTATGGACTCCCCTTGTAGGATTCCCAAAGTGTGAGCCCCAGCCAGCAGTTCATCACTGGCTGAGTTAGTTTCCTGTGCCTGTTGTTAGCAGTATCAAAACTTAGTGTCTTCAATTGTATTTTCTTACAGTTCTGAAGGCCAGGAGTCTGAGCTGGTTGTTATGGTGCTAAAATCAAGGTCTCAGCAGGGCTGGCTCCATCTTGAAGCTCCAATAGAGAGTCTGTTCTTGCCTCTTCCCGTGTCCGGTGGCTGCCCGACTTCTTAGGCTTGAGACCACCTTCCTGCAGTCTCTGCTCCTCACTTGTCACATTGCATTCTCTTCGGTCATTGAACCTTCTTCTGCTTGCCTCTCATGAGGGCCCTTGATGTTGTATTTATGACCAACCAGAGAATCAAGTAATCTCCCCAGCTCAGGATGCTTAACTGAACCACATCAGCAAGGTAACAAATATGGGTTCCAGGGATAAGGACCTAGATATCTTTGGGGGGTCATTAGGCAGCTTGCCACACCTAGGAATTTGTTAGAAATGTAAACTCTTAGACCCCACCCCAGATTATTGAATCAGAAACTCTGGGTGTGAGGCCAACAATCTGCATTTTAGCGAGCCCCTGGATGACACTGTGATGCTGTAGTTGGCATTGAGCCCACGCAACTCAGCTTGTAATTGGAAACTGTCCACTGAGTCAGGGGCTGAGAAATGGAGCTTTAACACGGCCTCTTGTGTTGTCCCTGACTCATCTGTCCTCAAGGATATAAAGTGGTGACAAGAACCAGTATGCACTAGCCATGATGAGAGTCTGTCTTTGCTGCTCACAGGAAAGGTAGCCTGAAAACTCCAGACCTGGTTTTAGGAGGACATGAGGGCACATGGGTCTGGATGAAAATGCCACAGGACAGGCAGGAGAAGAGAAGAGCCACGGAACAAAAATGGAATATTGTTGGTCCTTCAGACAAGACCATGCCTGCAGGGTCCCTGAAGGTCAGCAGGTTGTCCAGGTTGGGAGTGCACCTGTTGGGGTGGCCTGGAGGTAGGAATTCCTCACTGGTATTCCTCACCGGTGGAAAGGGTGAGAATCAGATGTTGAGAGTTCTAGTTTTGCCAACTGCCAGCTGGGCATCCCAGACATGTTGCCTAATGTCACAGCATCACCTCCCTCCCCCCAAGCTGTAGGATGGAGGTAATTCCTGCCTTGCGGGGTGGAAGGAGGATGCATGCAGGTGGCGGAGGCTGTGGGCAGAGCATCCGGTGTCTTGTGTCCAACAGAAGGAAGATCAGTGCATTCCTCCTGGCGATGCTTCAAATTGAGGCTGCAGCAGGGACGCCAGGCAGAGAGGGCCCGCGGTGCACAAATTGAGAGCACTTGACCACACTTCTAAGATGTCACTCTCCAGATCCATCCTAGAACATAATGCAGTACTAGTCTGAATAGCCAAAGCCAGAGCCTCCCACAGGGGTTTATTAGCTTTGAATTTTTAGGAAGTAGCAAGAAGTTAATGAGGAATTTTGAATTTGATGAGCTTCTGGAACCTCTGCTGAATTCTATCCTGCATGTTTGCCTGGGTAACCAGACCAAGCAAGAATCTTGGGGGGGCCACCCAGGAGGCTTTGGAATATTAGGATTAACACATTTCTAAGTAACGGAAACCAGCCTGAGCTATCTTAAGCTAAACTCAGGGCTTAATTGTACAGCTATTCCTATAAGAAGAGGACCTAGAAGGTCAGAGCCAGGACTATAGACCCTTTCGGGCCCTGGAAAACTCCGGTCACCATCTCCCACCTGTCGCAGGCCTCTGCACCAGGCTTCCTTCACTCTCCAGGCCACAGGGTGAAGTATGGCTGCTTACCAGAGAGGGTTGGTCACACAGAGATGAAACCGTTCTGCAGATGCAGTTTGGGGTTTCCAGTCCAGAGAGTGACTGGCCTACTGTGGGTGGCTGGTTTGAGCTGTGGTGTCAGCGGTGGCTGGCCGGATACTGTCACCGCCAGGTACCCACTGGAGTGGGCTTGGTGCATGCTGCTCCCCAGAGAAAGAGAGGTTTTCTCAGCCGGGCAGACAGCGCCAGGGTCTGCCAGGCCTGGCCCAGAGAAACTGTAATTTGGTTATTATATATCCATTGCTTCTGAAGGTCTTGGGAAGCTTCTTGTTCTGTTACTCCTTATAAGGCCATGATCTGTTAAGTGCATTTCAGGTCAGCAAGGCCAAGAGATTAAAACAAATAAATTATGCACTTTCTCCCTTCTTTTCCTTCTTTCCTAGGAGATAAGGATAAAGGGGAGAAAATGACCCACCTCTCAAATCCCAGAATGAATCACTATTCACATTTTAGTCATATTTGTAGCTGGTCTTTTTTTCTGTGTGCATACAGGAATTGAAATTAGATGAAAAATTATCTCATGAACAGAACCTTACAGATAAATCTAAAGTTGTTTTTGATTAACATTTCCGTTCGGGCCTTGTCTCCTCCATATCTAAACATGCCCGCTTTTATGAGTTTGGCATTTATCCCTCTTGTACCTTTATTATACTTTTCCTTACATCTTTGTGTATGAAGAGCTCACAGCCTAGCCGGTTCAAATACCCGTGTTAAAG
Organism: Hyaena hyaena; assembly: GCF_003009895.1. Classification (NCBI taxonomy): domain Eukaryota; kingdom Metazoa; phylum Chordata; class Mammalia; order Carnivora; family Hyaenidae; genus Hyaena; species Hyaena hyaena. The sequence goes on from NW_024080673.1 coordinate 1,928,855, forward strand.
AAGGAGGAACTATATAATATGATGCGCGCTGGTTCCAAGAGTAGAAGTCAAATGGGTGAAAAGTAATAAACCCATGAATACTTTTTTGAAATACTTGAACATTTTATTTCCAACTCTGAGGTCCATTAAAAAAAACTTTTTAAAAATCATATAATTTTCCAAAAAATATATTCCCCCCTGAAAATTGAGACTCCTAGTTGGCAAAATGGTTTTTCCAGAGTGTGTAAGTGTGTGAACTGTGCACACATTTGCTTAATGTCTGAATGAGAAAAGTTAAATTTGTTCTGTAGAATTAAAATGGTTTATGAATTATAAACGGGTCCCTGAGGGCATCAGAAGCCTCTTGAAACTTGACAAATATTGCTGTGTCCCACCTGAAAAATTCAGGAGCCATGATGTTAAACCGTCTTTCGATTTGGTTGCATGAGCTTCATCTAGACCTGCTGTAAAGAACGCTTAGGAATGGAGCTGTGCACCTGCGTGACGTCAATTGTTACGGAACAGGAATCTGGTGGCAGATTTTATGCACCAGCCTAATGAAGTAAGTTCTGTGAATAAGCACATGGTGAAAATGATGCATTTGTACTTGAAGGTCTTTTTAACAAGGTCTCTTTTTATTTCTGAACTGTCAGGAAAAAACTACTCTCTCTTTTTTTTAATGTGAGTGGGCAGTTGTTTCAGAGGTCTTCAGCAGCACCAGTGGGGATGCCTGTACCCTCCCGGTTATAAGTGCAAAGCTAGTGAGAGTCTGATGTGGATTTCTGTGATGGCTGATTTTGCTTGCTCGCTCTTTCTTTCTTCCCTTCCCTTCCCTTCCCTTCCCTTCTTAATATTTTTATTTATTTCTAGGAGAGAGAGAGAGACAGCATGAACAGGGGAGGGTCAGAGAGAGAGGGAGACACAGACTCTGGAATAGGCTCCAGGCTCTGAGCTGGCAGTCAGCACAGAGCCCGACGCGGGGCTCGAACCCACGAACCGCAAGATCATGACCTAAGTGAAAGTCGGACGCTTAACCGACTAAGCCACCCAGGCGCCCCTGGTGCCTGCCTTTCTAATGCTGGCTCTGTGTTACCAGGTGGGCACGTTTGGAAGATGAGGCCAATCAGTACGTCCACAGAGATACCACGTAGCACGCACTGCTGATTTGGGAATCAAGAAAATAATTGCTTTTTAAATGAAACCAATTACTTTTTTTTCTCTTAAAAATGTATTTTTGAGGTATATTACGTGAGTACCTCCCTTTGTTTATATTTTAAATTCATATTTATTTTTTCTTTTTTGTAATTTTTACTTAATTTATTTTTTAAAATTTACATCCAACTTAGCATATAGTACAACAATGCTTTTATGAGTAGATTCCTTAATGCCCCTTACCCAGTTAGCCCATCCCCACCCCCAACCCCTCCAGTAACCCTCTGTTTGTTCTCCATATTTAAGAATCTCTTATGAAAAACAGTTACTTTCAAAGTTGTCTTTGAGATTTTGATTTACCCCTTTTGCTTACACTGCATCCAGTCTGTCTGAGGATTCTATTAGTAGTCCTCCAAAAACGTGTCCCTCTTCTGCCCGTTCCTTGCCATCTCTGCTGTTTCAGGCCACTGTCATCTCTTGACCAGACATTCCCATGACTTCCCACAAGCCCCGCTTCCAGTCCCTTCCAAGCTGGGTTACCCCTCCCATGCCATATGGCTCGATCATCTCTTTGAGTTATAAATGAAATCTTTCCATTCTGTTCCTTAATAATCTTTCAGTGGTCCACCACTGCACTCAAACTAAAATCTAAACTCTTCACCCTGGTTAGTGGTCTGACCCCTGCCTCCCCTTTGTGCCGTTAGGAGCACTTCACTTCGCTCATACCCCTCCAACTACAGCCACTTTCTGTCCACACCTCATGTGCTCAGATCCCTGATTCATGTCTTGACTCCAGTATCTCTTCTGCAGAGAGGACTTCCTTGACCCAGTTCTAAAGTAGCACCTCCTTATCCATGTTATTTGATTAAAATTGCCCTTTTCTGTTTCTTCATAAACTTGACATTGTGTGAGGTTTTTTTTTTCTTGACTTTTTAGCCTTTGTTTCCTTTTGCTCCCTGAGAGCAGTGGCAGGGGCTTGACTTTCTCTTGCACCAGGGCATCCTTAAAGCTTAGAACAAATCAAAGGTGCATGGGAAGTATTTGTGGAGTGAATAAACTAACATGCCAGCCAGAGATGGTGCGTCTGCTGAGAAGCGAATGAGTTTGCTGCCCGGCTCTAGCGATTTCTGGAGTGTCGTGATGGTGACACCCTTAGAGCTGCCTCAGAGTCACCCCATGCCATAGTCTGAGAGTCCTTACAGGGTGCGGGTTCAGTGTGGGGGCTGGTGGAGGGGGTCACTTGTCTTCCTGGATCCTCAGACTTCAAAGCTTGTTGTCCTCTTTCTTGCTGAAGTATTTTGAGTTTCTTTGCAAGCCCGAGTTCCATGAAAACAAGAAGGATTCTTATGTTATCTCCTGCTTTGGACTGTGCACTTCATGTTTCCACCATTAGCACAATAGTTGTTTTGCTCATAATAATAGTCAAAACAAGACCAGGATATGTATAATTTTTCGAGGTGCCTGGTGGCTCAGTTGGTTAAGTGTCTGACTTTAGCTCCGGTTATAATCTTGTGGTTCGTGAGTTTGAGCCCCGCATTGGGCTATGTGTTGTCAGCACAGAGTCTGATTTGGATCTGCTGTCCCCCTCTCTCTGCCCCTCCCCTGCTCACTCTCTCTCTCAAAAATAAACATTAAAAATCTTTAAAAAAGAGGGTGCCTGGGCGGCTCAGTTGGTTAAGCGTCTGACTCTTGGTTTCAGCTCAGGTCATGATCTCAAGGTTTGTGAGTTTGAGCCTTGCATAGGGGTCTGTGCTGTCAGTGCAGAGCCTGCCTGAGATCCTGATCTTCTCTCTCTCTCCCTCTCCCTGCCCTCTTTTCTCCCTCTCTCCCTTGCTCTCTGCCTCTCCCCTGCTTGCATGCACTCTCTCTTTCTTTCAAAATAAATAAACTTAAAAAAATCTTAAAAATATATATAATTTTTTTCAGTTTTTTGCACTGACTACCTTTCAGCATAATGCCAGTGGGAGAACTGACCATTTAAACCAAACTACACAAAGGCCATTTTCTCATGTTGCTTTTGTCCTCAGAAGCAAACAGATTCTTGAATTGAACACTAGGTTTTTGTGACCGTAGAGCTGTTAAGTTATGAGAGCGAACATTGCTGAAGTTTTCCTTAGTTGCTTTTCTCCTGCATGTTCTGCTGATCTTTTGTGGGTGTTGCCTTGTGCCCCCCCGCCCCCCCCCAAGGCTTTCACTCATGCATTGCACAAGCTCCCTGATGTCCCTGGGAATCTGCAAGTGGATGGCTATGCACAGCCTGCCGGTGCACACAACTAACAGTGAAACAGTTGATTCTCAACCCTGTCTGTTAGAGCAGCTGCAGAAACAGACTTTATTTAGAAACACACCTTTGAAGCTTATTTTCTGTCCTCATCTGCAATGTCATCACTTCAGCATTACTATTTAAATTTTTGTTGATTTGAGATTGATAGTTGAATGTACAAATGGTCTTTTTTTTTTTTAATTTGAAATTACTTCAAGTTGTTAATATATAATAGAGCAGAGAATAAAGTTAAAAATTTAAATTTTTGGGCACATTTTTAAAGTGTTAATGATTTGAAATATGTAATTCTAAATTGTTGACGCACATACACATAATAAGATATGATAGAGTGTAGTTTTTTAATGCAAAAATAAGGTCATATTGTGCATATTGCCTTAACATCTTCCTTTTTTCTCTCAATAATATACTGTGGACATCTTTGCATGCTCGAGTACACAGACCTATTGTGTTCTGTATTATGGCTTTTATGTTCCTTGGAAATACCTTACGTTATTTTCCCCATTTCGAAACTGGTTAACATTTAAATGGATTCTAATTTTGAGTTGTTAAAACATGCATTCATATATATATATATTTTAGTTTATTTATTATGAGAGAGAGTACACATGCATATGAGCATGGGAGAGGCAGAGAGAGGAGAGAGAGAATCCCAAGTAGGCTCTGCACTGATAGCACAGAGCCTGATGCAGGGCTTGAACTCATGAACAGTGAGATCGTGACCTGAGCCGAAATCAGGAGTCAGACACTTGACCGATTGAACCACCCAGGTGCCCCTATGCATTCATATTTTAATGTAATTTCGGTGTACTTGCAGGTTTTTAATGATTATAAACATTTATTCACATTTCTGTTTCAGTTATTAAGATAACATTTTTTACCCATAAAGTCCCTAAACATTCCCCAATTGTTAGGCTTCTAATCCTACCTTTTTATTTCTGTAGAGAATGCCTCAGTGGGTTATACTGCACCACTGTTTGCAAAGAGGACTGTAAAGATTTCCAGTGCAGCAAACGCTTTGAGGATGCATCCGTCGCTGGGGGTGGTTCTGAGCACTGGAGCACGAGAGGGGCCAAGAGCCCGAGAGGGTATTTGTGTTTCTCTAAGCAGGAGGATCCTGCTTTTGTTTGGTCATGAATTGAGAATAAGAATGAACATTTCAGGGGCACCTGGGTGGCTCAGTTGGTTGAGCGTCCGACTTCGGCTCAGGTCATGATCTCACGGCTGGTGGGTTCGAGCCCCGCATCGGGCTCTGTGCTGACAGTTCAGAGCCTGGAGCCTGTTTCAGATTCTGTGTTTCCCTCTCTCTCTGACCCTCCCCTGTTCATGCTGTCTTTATCTCTCTCTCAAAAAATAAATAAAACATTAAAAAAAATTTAAAAAAAAGAATGAACATTTCAAGTATTTCTTTACATTTCTGTTAATTTTGCCTACATTTTGTTCATTTATTTCTTGAAGTTTTGAGTTCTTTAGGAGATTGAAATTCCTGTGTATTATAGATCTCACGCTTTGTTACATTTTGTATAAATAGTTTCTTCAACCTTTGTACCTTGTATTTTGTTGCACATACTTTTTTACTTTGATAGATTAAAATATGGTAAAGTTTTCTTTTGATATGCCATGGGACAGAATTATTCTGCCATTCAGCTCTGCCGTTCAATTCTGATGTGTCAGTTCTGATGCTCATTTTTTCTATTTCGTCTTTTCCCACTAGAACTAAACAGATATGTCGTCATTCCTTAGTGGTCAAAATGATTCTGCAGCATTATGGAAGTTTCTGCCATGAGTCATCAACTCTTGTACCTGAGGAAGTGTTTATTGATGGTTGAAGTGAATCATGTATGTCTCATATTGGCAAGGGCTAAAAAGATAGAAGAAATAATAGAATTTAATACTGTTGGCAGGAAGCGAATTCTTAGCACCGTGAACTTTCTACCCATTTAAGAAAGCTTATTAGCAATTAGAAGTGACAATTCTTACACAGATTGAATAGTTATAAGTTTGTGTGGAGTTCTTGGCTTTTGCTTTTAGGTTTTTGAGCATGCAATTCAAAGAGAAATGTAAAGATAATAATTTGTGGTTGTCGCCAGCTTGATGGTGTTCTTCTTCATATCCATAATAGGAGTCTTGTCTACTTCTCAGCAAGCTTTTCTTTTATTTATTTTTATTTATTTTTATTTTTTATTTTTTTACAGATATTTTATTGTCAAGTTGGTTTCCATGTAACACCCAGTTGTCATCCTCACAAGTGCCCTCCTCCGTGCCCATCTCCCCCCTCCCCACCGACACCCATGAGTCCTCAGTTTGTTCTCAGCATTCAAGAGTCTCTCATGGTTTGCCTCTCTCCCTTTCCCCCACCATTTCCCCGCTTCTTCTCCCCCATGGTCCTCCATTAAGTTCCTCCCAATCCTCCTATACGTGCAAACATATGATATTTGTCCTTTTCTGCCTGACTTATTTCGCTCAGCATAACACCCTCAAGGCCCATCCATGTTGCTGCACATGGCCAGATTTCATT
>NW_024080673.1:2614449-2626627 GCF_003009895.1 Hyaena hyaena
GGGGGGGATGGGCATGAAGGAGGGCACTTTGGGGATGAGCACTGAGTGTTATGTAGAAACTAATTTGACAATAAACTATTTGTAAAAAAAAATAAATAAATAAATAAATAAAAATAAAAAAAAAAAGAAAAAACATGAAAAAAAAAAAAGAGAAAAAAAAATGTAAAAAAAAAAAAAGAATCTCAGAATGTACACAGGTGACTGGGAGCATATGGGGTAAGAAATAATTCCTCCAACACCTGTGACTTAAGGACCAGGAGATGCTCTCACCCCTTTTCTTTCCCCATGGCCTTGACATTAAATAATATCTTTTGAACTGATAAACTACAAATGGGACTATAAATTTGTCCCTTGGCTACATGGGAAGGGGATTCCCATGGGCTGAGAATACATTTTTTGCCATCCAGGCAGAGTGAGGATTCAAATAAAAATTAGGTTGAGGTACAGAAAATTTTGTTAATTCTTGCACACTTGAGTCAGCAGAATAAAACTCATACCTACCACACCATTCTTTGTTTATTCCTTGTATCTTATTCTGCTTCTTGTGAGTCCTTTGGACTGGATTAATTAAGGTGTAGCAAGCATTGTTGAGCTGACCATTTGTCTGGCTCTCTGTTAGGTGGGGGGCACATCCATGTGACTGGATAGGACTTTCAGTAAAAAGCAAATACAGCAGAAGTGATGGGGTGTCACTTCCAATATGAGGTTCCAATATTAGGTGACTTCCATCTTGATCACTCTCTCTCATTCTCTTTTGGCTTGTTCTGAGGGAAGCCAGCTGCCATGTTGTGAGCTGCCCCATGAATAGGCAGTCCGTGTGGAAGGGAACTCATGTCCCTGGCCAACAGCCATGTAGGGGAGCTTGTCTTCTTCCCATGTTAGACCTTGAGATGATTCAGTCCTGGTTGACAACTTGGTTGCAGCCTTAGGAGAGAACCTAAGCCAGAGACACCAAGCTAAGTGACCTATATTCCTGACCCTCAGAAACTATAGATTATATGTTTTCTGTTTTAAACTGCTAAACTCTGGGATTATTAAATAGCAATAGATAAGGAGTACATGCTCCTTGCCCTCCAGTAACTCTTGGTCTATGATGAAATTTCTTTGGAAAGAGCATCACTGAGAACAGAGATGGAAGAGCTGGGCATAACGGCATGGATTCTGTTTATCAGGCTTCAAGAGGTGGAAAAGGAAGGTGGGGAGAGTAAGAATGCTGAATAGGCAACAATGGCTTTTGAGTTCTGTGATGAGTTTCTTCTGGCCAACACATTCTCTTTAACTACAGAAGTTCATTTTCTTGAAATGATAATATTTGCACTTTTACCTGATGGGTTGGCAGAAGTTGGAGAAATAGCATTGCATGGTAGAGATGAGAAAGCCAGGCTATTCTGCTATTGAATTTAGCTTAAACTACCAACTTTTTTTTTTTTGTTCCCATTCTATACTCATGTGCATCTCATATACTCATATACTTTTCTGTCCTGTTATCTGTTCTATATGCTGCTGAACAGCACTTTACTGAGGACATTTTTGCCAGGAGAAACTGTACCTGTGACATCTTTAGTCCTTATCACTTCTGTGAGGTGGGGAGCTCTGAGTGAGGGGCTATCATCTGGCATCACTACATTTATAATAAATTTAGATGCTACTCTATTGAAAACAGAAAGGGGTGGTGGTGATAGTGGTAGCTATAAAGGATAAATTGGACAAATCTCAGTTGGAAAACTATCATTCCTCCTGAAGGGCCTGAACTCAGCCCAAGCAGTGGGACTGATGCAATCTTTTTGATCCTGCTACTTTTAGCTAAGGATACCTAAGCCACTATGAGGGTATACTCCGTAATCACCCAAAACATTGTGTTCTAACAAAAGCAATCCTGGGCATGTAGCTAATTTTTCCCTTGGCTATGGTTGTATTGGAAGACTATTTATTCCTAGTTCTTCATTGTAGGAGAGTTGAGAAGAAAAGACGCATGAGACTTAAGGAGAGCACTGAAATCAATTATAAACCAATTAGCTTGTAATTGTTTCATTCTTTTTCTTTTTTTTCCTCCTTTTTGTATTGGCAAATCCCCATGCACACTGCATTTGGGTGCAGTCAAGCTGCTCCAGCCTTCTGATAATTGCCTCAAATGTCGAAAGTCATGGGGTGTACCAGGAGTTGGGAACCATTTCTACATAAGTACCCCTGAGATACGTGGAAATTTGCAAATGTTATTGGAATACATTTCATCTTGTCAGTCCAACTAGCTTACTGTCTGCCATGTGTGATTTTTTTTTTTTAATATTTTTTTATTTATTTCTAGGAGAGAGAGAGAGACAGCGTGAGCAGGGGAGAGTCAGAGAGAGAGGGAGACACAGAATCAGAAGCAGGCCCCAGGCTCTGAGCTGGCTGTCAGCACAGAGCCCGACGCGGGGCTCGAACCCACGAACTGCGAGATCATGACCTAAGTGAAAGTCAGACGCTTAACCAAGCCACCCAGGCACCCCTGCCATGTGTGATGTTTTAAAGATAGCCCATTCCTGTACACAGTGTGTATTTTGTCTGTGCAGGATCCACTCCTTCGTCTTCTGTTAATAGCACTCTGATGTTCTGAAGGGAAAATCCCACTGTCAGTCCAAATGATTAGGTTGGGATTGACGCTACCGTTGGCTCTAGAAGTGCATAAGGAACCAGGAATGAGCACTCAGAGTGCTGTTTCATCTGGTCCCAGCAACTGGTTTAGGATGGACATGGGACCCAATGCAGACCAAACATAGTCACTGAGACAAGACACCAGGACTTCCGTTAGAAGGACGGGAACAAGGCATGTTCTGGCTTGGGGTTGATGTTACAGGTAGCCCGTCTGTGATAATAATTAGAAAGCCTATCAGTGAGTGGGGACAATGTAGAGGAAAGGAGATGAAAGAGAGAAAAAGAAAGAGAGAGAGAGAGAGAGGAGTTTTAAGTTCATACATTTTTCTTCATCCTTTTTTTGTTTTGTTTGAACAAGTTTGAGCTGGATTTCTACAATTTGCATCTCAAAGAGTCTTGATTATATGTTGAGGAGCAATCTGCCATGGGCCCTTCCCCTTGTTGTTAGATATGCAAGGAGCTGAATGATCTTTCCTTGAGATATTTCTCAGGACTGTGTTTGCAACAAGCAACCTGAAAAATGAGATAGTCTGTCTTAGAGAGCAGGTTGCTTCCACTTGCTGTGAAGGTGGTGGATCCTCCAGTGTTCCTTTCTTGCCGCACTGCCCACCGTGTGTGCAGGCATTCATCAAGGCCCATGCGTGCCACCCTGTGGTACTTGAGGGACACGGAAATATACAAACCAACAGAATGCTCATGCTTTACTCGTGACTGCCAAAGACTTGTCTCTGACCCATGAGTCTGTGTCTTCTGCCAATATCCATGAAAAAGCAACAGGCTAGCTTATTAGCTTGAAACATAAGGTGAAATCCCAGACCCTTTACACTTTTTGGCATTGTATATGCTCCTTCAGGCTTCCCTTGGCCAGTGAGTGTTGCATGATAGCTTGGCCAGGAGCACATGCTTGACAGGAAGACAGGCTGAGTTGAGTTCTGGCCCTGCCACTGACTATCGATGTGTCTGGTAGCAAGTTACTCAACCTGTCAGGCTGTTTTCTCCTTAGTGGAAAGGGAATGTTACTGCCAATTACCCCAACTTTTCATGAAGACCAAATAAGAAAATGCTTGTAATGCCCTTGACACAGAACCTGGCATAGAGTGAGCACAGTTATGTGTTAGCTATTATTAAATACTGGTTAATAGTACTTGACACATTATTTTTAAAATATTTCAAAATATGTTATTACAAAAGATGCTATATATTTTGAAAATAATACATATCAGAAAAATAAGAGAAGTCTTAAAAAATTATAATTCCATAACCCATATACCCATTATTATCACGGTGGTCAATACCTATCTAGAATTTGTGTGTGTGTGTGTGTGTGTGTGTGTGCCTATGTGCATGTATATGTGTGTCGCATGTAAGGATCATAATGTACACATTATTTTGTTGTCTACTTTCCCTTAATATGTCATGACCATCTTTCTAGTTTATATTTCTATAGCTTTCCATTAAAATTATGAAATGGTTATATATACAAAAGGATGTAAGTGGCATAGAAATTTTTAAGAAGAGGAATAGAATGAGCATCCAGGAATCCACCATGCAAATCAAACAAAAGAATATCACTGCCACTGGGGAGCCTGGGTGGCTCAATCAGTTAAAGGTCTGACTTTGGTTCAGGTCATGATCTTGCGGTTTGTGGGCTTGAACCCTGCATCAGGTTGTCTGCTGTCAGCACAGAGCCTGCTTTGGATCCTCTGTACATCTCTTTCTCTCTGCCCTTCCCCTGCTCATGCTTTCAATCTCTCTCTCTCTCTCTCTCTCTCTCTCTCAAAAACAAACATTTAGGGGCACCTGGGTGGCTTAGTCGGTTAAGCGTCCGACTTTCGCTTAGGTCATGATCTCCCAGTTCGTGGGTTCGAGCCCTGCGTCGGGCTCTGTGCTGACTGCCAGCTCGGAGACTGGAGCCTATTTCAGAGTCTGTATCTCCCTTTCTCTCTGACCCTCCCCTGCTCACACTGTCTCTCTCTCTCTCTCCTAGAAATAAATAAAAATATTAAAAAAAAAAAAAAAAACCAAACATTTAAAAAAAGAGATCACGGACAGTGCTGACGTTCCGGGTCAGATCATCCTGCCTGCTCCTCTTGTCCCCAGAATACCACGATCCTGAATTTTGTATTTATTGTTCTCTTATGATTTATATATTTTACCATACATGCATATATTAATCAACATTACATCATTTGGTTTCTTCATTTTAGTACTTAACAGACACAGCATTATGCAGTATGATTTTATGTGACTTGCTTTTATGCTTGGCATAAATCCCTGTGGTCTATCCGTGTTGATTCACACAGTTGTTCATTCAGTTTTCAGGGACATCTGGTATTCCCAGGTAGATAGATGCCATGATTTATTCAATGGCGTCTGGCCAAATCACCAAGGAGATATATTTGGTGAAGGACATCCTGTACCTCTTTTGGCAGGTGCTTCAAACTCGGGGCAGGAGTTGGGAGCCTCAGTCTAAGCCAATTGCTCCCAGGCCAGTTAGAGGTTTCCCAGCCCCAAATGGGCTGACCCAGGCCATGCAGGTCCCATGAGCATTGTGGAGGAGATCCTCACAAGCACAGAGGGGGGATAGGAGAATCGAGGGTCTGGGGCTATGAACAGAAGACAGCCTAGATGCCACAGGTACACTGCCAAGATCTACTGGCAGTAGGAAATGTGGAAGAGACAAAAACATTTTTTATAAGAACATATGATCAGAGAGATGCAGTACTGAATAGGTTGCAATTTCTCTGCTTAAAGAAAAGCATGGAATGTTTTCACTCATAAGTGGAAAAGGAGAAACTTAACAGAAGACCATGGGGGAGAAGAAGGGGAAATATTGTTGGGGAGAGGGAGGGAGGCAAACCATGAGAGACTCTTGAATGCTGAGAACAAACTGAGGGCTGATGGGGTGGGGGGAGAAGGGACGGGGGGTGATGGGCATGGAGGAGGGCACTTGTGGGGATGAGCACTGGTGTTATATGAAAACCAACTTAAACTGTAAAAAAAAAATACTGTAAAAGAAAAAAAAGAAAAGCATGAAAAAGGTCATACAATTGAACACTACCTATAAGGGTCCAGTGTGTAGAGAAAGTGACACCCTCTTACATTACCAGTGGGATTATAAATTAGCAAAAGCTTCACAGAGGGTAATTGGCCAAATCTACAAAAATTAAAAATGCATCAACACTTTGATCTGTATATTAAATGTCTAGGAGTTTATCCCATAGATGTACAAGATTACATAAGTGCACAGTAACTTATTGCAGCATTATTTATGATAATAAAATATGGAAGCAATTTTATAATTTATGATAATAAAATATTGAGATAACATATTTAAACAATATATGCACATAGCTACTTATTGTAGCATTATTTATGATAATAAAATATTCAAACAATCTTTAGGGGACTAGATAAATAAATTATGGTATATCTGTCCCATGGAAAATAATACAGCTGTTACAGAGAATCAGGCAGTATTTAAGGCACTAGTATGGTATAAAATATAATTTTTATTAAGCAAAAAGCAAAGCACCTGGGTTTCAAAAAGAAAATACGTGTGTGCGTATTTGCTGTCTATGCACAGAACATCCCCTGTGATGGTGGTTGCCTCTGGGGATCTGGATATAGAAGACAGACGTGAGAGAGATATACTACTGTTACCTGTTCATGTCTTTACAATTTTGTACCATATGGAGGTATCAATGAGCCAAAGTGTAAGTCAAATGAAACTTAAAAGAGCTGGGAGGCTGGAGCCAAAGAGGAAAAGGTAGAGGAGAGAAGATACTTGTAGGTGCAGGCAGGGCCCTTCCCAAGGGGCGGAGGGGTTGGTTCTGAAGCAGCAGGACTTCTGGAAGATACACCAGAGGAGAGGATTTCTGAGAAGTGATGCAGAGGCTGGCGTAGTATATAGTTTTCTGCTAGGATGCCCTTTGCCTAAGCACATCTTTACCCAGTACCATTTTTTCTTTTTTCTTTTTTCTGTTTTTTTGCTCTTTTCAAGCAAAAGTTGGAACAGCAAGAATAACACTAATAGTAAAATAATGACAATAATAGCAATGCCAATATTGAAGAATGGCTCTTACTTTAGCCTTTACAGTGTGACAAACATTAACTAAGCACTTTACACGCATGATCTCATTCAATTCCTTTATCAGCTGTATGAAGCTGGAGGTATTATTATTCTCATTTTATAGATGAGGCTACTGAGACACAAAAATATTTAAGTAACATGTTGAAGGTTACATATCTAGTAAGTGATAGCACTGAACTCAGAACTCAGTTTTTCTTTCGAAGGTTGTGCTTTACACCTCTCTGATACATTCTTTTCCTTATGAATAAGGAGTATGTTAGAGAGTGTGGCAGCTTGAGTGTGTGCCCACCCAAACTTTGCATCTAAATTCACATGTTAACTGTGTGCAAATATTTATGGGCCAATTGTCCAAGATGGAGCTGGGATAAGAAAGTGGCATAGAAATTGTAATCTTGTTCACACAGGAAAAATCTAGAGATATTAGGACAACAGGCAGGGTGATCATTTGGGGGATATTAGGAAGAAAGATGCCTACAACCCGACAGCCAAGCAGGTGTTGTTGCCATTCCTATTAGGCTGCTGGGAATTTTCAGAATGTGAAACTGAGGAAGAAATCAAATAAATAATTTGCTGACTTCACTAACTTGTAGAAGTGTTTTCAAAACTCCAAGGAGATTACTCGCTATTCGGAGGCCCTCAGACTCTATGTGATATTTCAGAGATAATGTGCTAACCCAATGCACTTACAAGTCGCCCTGGAGCCTGGATGAGCCAAGCTGCTTCAGCTCACATGGGGGACTAAGGAGCCAGTATTTTCCCTGGAAGACTAGTTCTTCCTTCTCCCCTCCCCCCACTCCTGCCCCATATTATTCTAACAAGACTGATTCCACCGAATTTACGGGAACAATTCAAGACTTATTTTCTCAGCCTTTCTTCCAAAGGGAGTTGAAGTAATGTCAGGAGAAAGTGTATCTATTTATTGTTCCCCATATTAAACTTTGATTTGTTTGGACAGCAAGTTTCTAGTCACTTACTTGTACTCCAACCAATGCCAACACTTTTCAACTCTGGCTTGAAAAGAAAGAAAACTCTAGACTCTAATAGTCAAATATAGCTAATAGCCTGTGTTGCTATTGAGCACTTGTGATAGTGGCTAGTCTGAATTAAGATGCTCTGTAAGTGCAAAACACACATTGCGATTTGAAGACTTAGTTTGAAAAAGATAACATCAATCTTAAACTTTTATGTTGAGCATTTGTTAAAGTGATAATATAGGCATGGCCTTGCTAGGCATGGCCGAGCAGAACCATAAAAGGGACTGCACAAGCTGAAACCATACAAATGATCATTACTAATCTATGGGGGAAACTATGATTATTATGTGACTTTTAAAAAGTTTTGCCAAGGGTGCTTGGGTGGCTCAGTCGGTTAAGCATCCGACTTTGGCTCAGGTCACGATCTCACGGTTCATGGGTTCGAGCCCCGCGTCAGGCTCTGTGCTAACAGCTAGCTCAGAGCCTGGAGCCTGTTTCACATTCTGTGTCTCCCTCTCTCTCTGACCCTCCCCTGCTCATGCTGTCTCTATTTCTCTCTCAAAATAAATGAAACATTTTTAAAAAATTAAAAAAAATAAAAAGTTTTGCCAAACTATGAAAATTCTTTTTTTAATGTTTACTTAGTTTTGAGACAGAGAGAAAGCATAAGTGGGGGAGGTGCAGAGAGAGAGGGAGACAGAGAATCCCAAGTAATGTGGGACTCGAACTCATGAGTCATGAGATCATGACCTGAGCCAAAACCAACAGTCAGAGGCTTAACCAACTGAGCCACTGAGGCACCCCAAAATATGAAAAATTCTTACTGTCCATTATCAGTGTTTGCAGAAGTGAAAATCAGAGCAAAATTAATTTATCTGGTACAAAGTAATTTAAAAATATTAGAAGCATGAGAATTAAAGTGGCTTTTTTTTTTCATTGCAATAAACTTATCAAAGTTTGAACTTTGGTTTGAACAACACTTGCTGCTTTTCTGTTGTATAACTTCTAATCTAGAACAAGTGAGTGTCTTTTCTGAGTCTTGATGAATTGTCCTAGTCCTTTCTGAGATCGGTTCCCAACATTTTATCTTTTGCACTCCCAATGTTGTGAAAAATCTCCAAAAATTTCATTAAACTTGGGTGGGGGTTGGGGTGTCACGTCCTCTGGAACATCTGGACCCTCTCATCACAACCATTCCTCACTGTGTTGACAAATTTGCTTCACTAGCTTCCTCCAGCAGAACATCTAGAGCCTCTTGAGCAGTGAAGTGTCATCTTGTCCCAGTCATCTGTCTTCTCATCGCACCTACTTTCAATTCCAGCAGTACCATTTTTATTGGTTTCTTCACTGCCCTTTCATTTTTGTTGGGCAATTTTCTCTTCTGATTATTCTTTTTTGTAAAATGTCACTGACTTTACCACTGAGATACAAGAAGGCAACACAACTACACACTTTGCTGTCTCTGCAGGAACTGAATAGAAGGTGTGCAGCCACCCATCCCTAACAGACTCTGCAAGACATGAGATGACTGGCTACTGATAAATATGTTTATTGGTTACGTAGTCATCTGCGGACTTAAGTCTAGCAGCAAAATTTGCAGTTTACAGAAATACTCATAGTTAACATGCGATAGTAACTAAAATTTGTACTGTGTTACTGCAGAACTAATATTATTTAATTAAATGGTAGTAATTGAAATTCATGACTATTGAACCAGGCAAAGCAAAATCGGCTCATATTTTGGATACTGGATTAAATGAAGTATATGATTAAAATTAATGGCACCCATTTTGTTTCTTTTTCTGTCTGCGGCTAATAGAAAGTTTTCAATCCTATATGTACCTCCTATATTCTTATTGGGCAGTGTTGCTCTATACAATACATTAACAGAAATTTTGGAGAAGAGAAAAAAAGAAATATACAGTTGGCAAAGAATCAAACATTATCACAGTTTTGAAGTTATAAGACTGGTCATAAGTGAATGAAGAGATTCAAACTGACATGAATTGAACATGATTGGTGAAAAACAGCAAAGTTAAAATTAAAAAGATTATAGATTGGGAAAACGTTCACACCAAATAGGTAAGCCAAGGACAAATTGCTAATATTATAAAATACTCTTCAAGCTTATTCTAAAAATATCAAGTTCCCAGTAGATTGTAAAAGAGATGCATAGCAATTTATATGAGAGGAAACTGAAATAGAAAATTAAAACTTAGAAAAGTTTATCTTGTCTGCTTAACAGAGACATAAAAATTACCATCAACTTTGAAAGACAACTTAGTATCTGCATTATTAACAAAACAATTATAGCACCTAACACTGTGGCGTATTTGGTGATTTCATGCATCACAACTGACACTGTAATTAGAAACAATTCATTTAATAAGCAATATTATATAAAGAGAAAAAACCATATAGATATTCCTAAGTATTGACCTAGTAATACCATTCCTGAGAATTTAAGGACATAGTTCAACAAGAACAAAAAGTTACATATATAGAAAGATGTATATTGTATAATACTTATAATAGCAAAAAACTAAAATTATCCTAAATATCTAATATATTTTTATATAAATTCTTAGTATATTCAATATGTATATTACATATTACATTTAATATATACTAACATAATATTTTATATATTATATTATACATAAAATACATTAGATGTAAATATATCTAATCTATAGATAAAATATAGCTAATATATAATATTAAATTCATTTTAATATCTAATATATAACATATATTAAATATATGCTTATATAATATAGTATATATCACTGCATCCAACAAGGACAAATTACACAGTGCTTTTCATATGCACATGGAACTCTGCTAGAATTTACCATATGCTGTGTTGTAAAGCAACCTAAAATATATTCCAAAGGATTGAAATCATTAAGAGTATGCTGTCTGAATATACTGAAATTACTCTTGAAACACACAACAAAAGCTAACTAAGAAAGCACCAACTGCTTAAAATTAAGCAATAAGGAATGCCTAAATGACTTGGTCTGCTAAGCATCCAACTCTTGGCTTGGATCAGGTCATGATCTCACCATTTGTGAGTTCAAGCCCCAAGTCAGGCTCTACACTGACAGCTGTGGAGCCTGCTTGGGATTCTTTGTCTCCCTCTCTCTCTGCACCCCCTCTCAAAAATAAATAAACATTTTCAAACTACTCCAAAAAAAAGAAATTGAAGGAAAACTTCCGGACTCATATTATGAAGCCAGCATCACTTTGATTCCCAAGCCAGACAGAGATCCAGCAAAAAAAAAAAGAACTACAGGCCAATGTTCTTGATAAAAACAGATGCAAAAATCTTCAACGACATACTTGCAAATCGAATTCAACAGCACATAAAAATAATTATCCACCAAGATCAAGTGGGATTCATTCCTGGGTTACAGGGCTGTTCAATATTCACAAATCAATCAATGTGATACATCATATCAACAAAAGAAAAGATAGAAACCATTTGATCCTGTCAAAAGATGCAGAAAAAGCATTTGACAAAATACAGCATCCCTTCTTAATCCTTTCTCAAGACCCTTGAGAAAGTCGGGATAAAAGGAACTTACTTAAACATCATCAAAGCCATCTATGAGAAGCCTTCAGCTAACATCATCCTCAATGGGGAAAAACTGAGAGCTTTCCCCCTGAGATCAGGAACACGACAGGGATGTCTACTCTCACCACTGTTGTTTAACATAGTGCTGGAAGTCCTAGCATCAGCCATCAGACAACAAAAGGAAATAAAAGACATCAGAATTGGCAAAGAAGAAGTCAAACTTTCACTTTTCGCAGATGACATGATACTCTCATAGAAAACCCGACAGACTCCACCAGGAGCCTACTGGAACTGATTCAAGAATTCAGCAAAGTTGCAGGGTACAAAATCAACGTACAGAAATCGGTTGCATTTTTATACACCAACAATGAAGCAACAGAAAGATAAATCAAGAAACTGATCCCATTGACAATTGCACAAAGAAAACATAAAACACCTAGGAATAAACCTAACCAAAGGTATAAGAGATCTGTATGATGAAAACTGTAGAAAACTATGAAGGAAATGGAAGAAGACACAAAGAAATGGAAAAACAGTCCATGCTAAGGGATAGGAAGAATAAATATAGTTAAAATGTCATTACTACCCAAAGCAATCTACACATTCAATGCAATCCCAATCAAATGCACCACCATACTTCTCAAAACTAGAACAAACTATCCTAAAATTTGTATGGAACCACAAAAGACCCCAAATAGCCAAAGTAATACTGAAGAAGAAAACCAAAATGGGAAGCATCACCATCCCAGACTTTGGCCCCTACTACAAAGCTGTCATCATCAAGACAGTATGGTATTGGCACAAAAACAGATACATAGACCAATGGAATAGAATTGAGAACTCAAAATTGGACCCAAAAGTATACAGCCAACTAATCTTTGACAAAGCAGGAAAGAG
>NW_024080673.1:2627219-2638149 GCF_003009895.1 Hyaena hyaena
CAGAGGACTCTAGATGCTGGCGAGGATGTGGAGAAATGGGCACCCTCCTACACTGTTGGTGGGAATGTAAACGGGTTCAGCCCCCCTAGAAAACAGTGTGGAGGTTCCTCAAAAAATTAACAATAGAACTCCCCTATGACTCAGCGATAGCACTACTAGGAATTGACCCAAGGGATACAGGAGTGCCGACGCATAGGGGCACATGTACCCCAATGTTCATAGCAGCACTCTCAACAATAGCCAAAACATGGAAAGAGCCTAAGTGTCCATCAACGGATGAATGGATCAAGAAAATGTGGTTTATCTCTATGATGGAATACTACATGGCAATGAGAAAGAAAGAAATCTGGCCATATGTAGCAATGTGGATGGACCTTGAGGGTGTTATGCTGAGCGAAATAAGTCAGGCAGAGAAGGACAGTTACCATATGTTTGCACGTATAGGAGGATTAGGAGGAACTTAACAGAGTACCATGGGGGAGAAGAAGGGGAGAAATGGTGGGGGAGAGGGAGGGAGGCAAACCATGAGAGATTCTTGAATGCTGAGAACTGAGGACTGATGGCTGTGGGGGGGAGGGGAAAGGGGGTGATGGCCATGGAGGAGGGCACTTGTGGGAATGAGCACTGGGTGTTATATGGAAACCAACTTGACAATAAACTATTAAAAAATAAACATTTAAAAAATAAATAAAATTAAGTGTTAAAATTGTAAGTAATCCACAAATCAAAGAAGGAAACAGAATGGAAATTAGAAAATATTTTAAACTAAATGATGGCATACCATATATAGCATATCAAAACATGGAAATATATGAATATTTGGCATATCACAGCATGGGAAACAGCCAAATCATGATCAAGGAAATAACTGTCAACCCAGAATTCTATAATGATCAAAAAAGTCCTTCCATATAAAAATGAGTTAAACATATAGTCAAATTAACAAAAACTGAAATAATTCATGCAATGCCTAGAGGAAAATCTCTCTCTATATATTTTTGTTTTTAATTAAGTAGGCTCCATACCTTATGTGGTATGTGAACCCATGACCCAGAGATCAAGAGTTCCATGGTATACTGACTGAGCCAGCCAGGTGCCCCAGTAAAATTTAAGTTCTTAAATATATGTATATTAGAAGGAAAATAAAATTTTATATGTCATTGATTCAAGTTTCCATCTTTAAAACAGAAAAAATATCAAATACAAAATTAGTCCAAAGAGAGAAGAAAAGAAATAACAAAAAATGAAAGCACACTATGAAAATTATTTTTGTAAAAATAAAAAGTAGGAAACAAAATAAAGAAAATCAATAAAATCAACAGTTTGTTCTTAAAAAAGATGAATCAAATTAATAAAACTCTGACAATATTGATTTTAAAAAAGACTAATATAGTAATGACTAAAAAGGCATTAGTATAGACCCTACATACATTTAAAAGAAGACATCATAAATAACTTTATGCCCATTTAAATAAAATTAATTCCTTGAAAAATATAACTTCCTAAAACCAGCACAGTAAGAGAGTAATAGTAATAGCATATAGTTACCAAAGAAGTTGAATGTTTTCTTTTAAACCTCTCCACAGAGTATATTCCTGGCCTAGATGATTTCTTTGGTAAAGTTTAGTTAATATTAAAGGAAATAATAACTCCAATGTTATGTATACTCTTTCAACAAAGAATGTAGCCTTCCTATTCTTTCCATGGGCCCAGCATAACCTGATAACCAAATTAGTTACAAAAATTATAAGAAAGGAAAAGTACAGGCCAATATGTAGCATGAATCTATCTATACATAAAAATACAGTATAAATATAGTAGCAAATGGAACTTAGTGACATATAAAATAGATAATGCATCACAATCAAGTGAAGTTTATTTGAAGAAAGCTAAAAATAGTTTATTAATACAGTGGGGGTAAATAAAATTATCTTAATAACTACAGAAAAAAAACAATATTGCTTTATGTATAAAAACTCTTACCAAACCAGGAAGATAAATCAATTTAAAGAGAAAACTTTCTTTTTGAGAGTAGTAGCATGATATGGATATCTGCTATAATTACTTTATTAAAAGAAAAATGGAGATCTTAACCAATGCAACAGACAATGGAAAAAAAGAAAGTTCATAAAGTTTCAAAGAGACAAAATAAAGTTGTCATTATAAAAAGACATGATTGTGTACATAAAAATTATTTTTAAAAATCTAGAGACAAATTACCAGAACTGACAAGTGAATTAGCCAGACTATTGGAACCAGTTCAATAATGAAATCAATTGTACTTTTACTTACCAGCAATAAAAATATTCATAAATAACATTAAAATTAAAAAAATAAAATTTAGATTAGCATAAACCCCATCAAATGTAGGAATGCACTTAATAATAGATGATCAATACCTCTACATTTGCAAAGTATAAAATTTTGCCAAATGATATATTCAAAGTGCTGAAAGGAAAACAATCTACAACCAAAGATACTCTGCTTAGCAAGACTATCATTCAGAACTGGAGAAGAGAGAAAGACTTTCCCAAACAAAACTTAAAGAAGTTCATTATCACTAAACCAGCCTTACGAGAAATGTTACAGAAATTTCTTTGAGTGGAAAATAAATGGCCATAATCAGACATAAGAAGACTATGAATAAAAAAGATGTAAACTATGATAGCGTACACATAAAATGTGGAGAAGGGAGTTCAAAAAAGACAATTTTTTGAAATTTTTCTTAGAATGTATTTGAACTTAAATGACCATCAACTTATTAGAGACTGATATATACTTTAAGATATTATATATGAACCTCATGGTAACCACAAACCCAAGATCTATGATAGATACACAAAAAAACAAACAGAAAGAAAGCCAAATATAACACTAAAGAAACTCATCAATCACAAAGAAGGAGAGCAAGAGGAGAAGGGGACAGAAAACACAAAAACAACCAGACGACAAATAACAGAATAGCACAAAATACATACATATCAATAGTTACTTTAAATA
Organism: Hyaena hyaena; assembly: GCF_003009895.1. Taxonomy (NCBI): domain Eukaryota; kingdom Metazoa; phylum Chordata; class Mammalia; order Carnivora; family Hyaenidae; genus Hyaena; species Hyaena hyaena. The sequence continues at coordinate 2,630,220 of NW_024080673.1, forward strand.
TAAATGACCTACGTGCTCCAATCAAAAGACACAGGGTGGTAGAATGGATAAAAAATAAGACCTCTCTACATGCTGCCTACAAGAGACTCACCTCAGACCTACAAACGCATACAGAATCAAAGGGAAGGAATAGAAGAACATTTACCATGGAAAAAAAAAGAAAAACAAAAAAGGCAAGGTAGCAAAATTTGTATCAGACAAAATAGACTTTAAAACAAAAACTAAAGTACAAGACAAAGAAGGGCATTACATAACGATAAAGTGGTCAATCCATTTTTAGGAGCACCTAAATTCATAAAACAAGTATTAACGGACATAAAGAGAAGAACCGATAGTAGCACAACAGCAGTAGGGGACTTTAACACATCACTTATCAATGAATCAATCATTCAGGTAGAAACTCAATGAGGAAACAGCTTTGAATGATATTAGACCAGATGAACATAACAGATCCATCCACAAACAACAGAATACATATTCTTTTCAAGTACACAGTACATTCTCCAGAACAGATCACATACTAGGACACAAAACAAGTGTCAGTGAATTTAAAAAGACTGAAATCGTATCATGTTATTTTTCTGGCCACACCAATATGAATCTAGAAATCAACCACAAGGAAAAAAACACAAATACCTGGAGGCTAAACAACATGCTGCTGAACAGCTAATGTGTCAATAAATAAATTTTAAAAAATTAAAAAATACATGGTGACAAATAACAATGAAAAAATAATTGTCCAAAAATCTATGGGATGCAGTAAAAATAATTCTAAGAGGGAAATAATATAGTGATATAGGCCTACCCCAAGAAATAAGAAAAAGCTCAGATAAATAATCATGCCTTACACCTAAAAGAACGAGAAAAAGAAGAACAAAGGCCAAGGAAGGAAATAATAAAGATCAGAGCAGAAATAAATAACACAGAAACTAAAAAACAATAGAAAAGATCAATGAAACCAAGAGCTGGATCTTTGAGAAGATAAACAAAGTTGATAAATCTTTAGCCTGACTCAGCAAGAAAAAAAGAGAAAGGACTCAAATAAATAAAATCAGAATAAAATAGAAGTAACAACCACAGAAATACAAATAATTATAAGAGAATACAACAAAAAATTATATGCCAACAAACTGGAAAACCTAGAAGAAATGGATAAATTCCTAGAAACATATAATCTTCCAAAAATGAATTGGAAAGAAATAGAAAATCTGGACAGACTGATTACTAGTAATGAAACTGAATTGATAATCAAAAAATTACCAAAAAAATAAATGTCGAGGACCAGATAGATTCACAGGTAAATTCTACCAAGCATTTAAAGAAGAGTTAACATGTATTCTTCTCAAACTATTCCAAAAAATAGAAGAAGGAAAGCTTTCAATTATATTCTATGAGACTGGTATTACCCTGATTCCAAAACCAGACAAAGACACTACTAAAAAAGAAAACCACAGGCCAATATCCCTGATAAACATAGGTGCAAAAATTCTCAACAAAATATGAGCAAGCTGTATTCAACAAAACAAAATGGCCATGCACTACAATCAAATGACATTTATTCTGGCAACGCAAGGATAGTTCAGTATTTCCAATGTGATACAGTACATCAACAAAATGAAAGATAAAATTCATATGATCATAATAGACACAGAAAAAGCATTTGCAAAGTATAATATCCATTAATGATAAAAACTCTCAACACAGTATGTTTAGAGAGAACATACCTCAACATGATAAAGGCCATGGTACCCACGGTTTACATTATAATGGTGAAAAACAGAGCTTTTGCTCTAAGGTGAGGAAGAAGACAAAGATGCCCACTTTTGCTGTTTTTATTTAACATAGTATTGGAAGTCCCAGCCATACCAATTAGCAAGATAAAGGAATAAGAGGCATCCATATTGGTAAGGAAGAAGGTAAACTGTCACTATTTGCAGACACTAGAAGACTACACACAATCCTGAAGACTTTGCCAAAAAAGTATGAAAAATAATAAATGAAGTCAGTAAAGTTGCAGGATACAAAATTAATACTCAGATATTGGGAATATTTCTATACACTAATAACAAAGTAGCAGAAAGAGAAGTTAAGAGAACAATTTCATTTACAACTGCACCAAAAAGAATAAAATACCTAGAAATAAACTTAACTAAGGATGTGAAAGACCTGTACTCTGAAAATGATAAAACACTGATGAAAGAAAGTGAAGATAACATAAGCAAATGAGAAGACATTCCATGCCCATGAATTGGAAGAATTAATATTGTTAAGTTGTCCGTACTACCCAAAGCAGTGTACATATTCAACTCAATACTCTCAAAATACCAACAGCATTTTTCACAGAGTAGAACAAACAATACCAAAATTTGTATGGAACCACAAAAGACTCCGAAAGACAACAAAAATATTGAAAAAGAAAAAACTGGAGATATCACAATTCCAAATATCAAGATATACTATAAAGCTGTAGTAAACAAAACAGAATGCTGATGGAAACGAACACTGGTGCAGCCACTGTGGAGAATATAGAGGTTCCTCAAAAAATTAAAAGTAGAAATACCCTATGATCCAGTAATTCTATTACTGGGTATTTATCCAGAGATAATAAGATCACTAATTCGAAAACATATATGCACTTCTATTTTATTGTAGCACTGTTTGCAATATCAAGATATAACAGTAACTTAAGTGTCCATCAATAGATGAATATATAAGAAAGATGTGATACACACACAAGAATATTATACAGGAATATGTATAATATTATACATAAAAAAGATGAGGGTTTTTTTGGTGGTTTGTTTTTGTTTTTGTTTTGCTGTTTGGAACAATGTGAATGAATCTAGAGGATATTAGGCTAAGTGAAGTAACTCAGACTGAGAAAGACAAATACCATATTATGTTACTCGTGTGGAATCTAAATAACAATACAAGTAACAAACACATAAAAAGCATGATCAGGCCTATAAACACAAAGAACAAACTCATGGTTGCAAGAGGAAAAGGGGAGGAAGGGAAAAATGGACGAAGGGGTATGGGAGGTACAGACTTCTAGTGATAGAATGAATAAACCACAGGAATAAAAGTCATAGCGTGGGAGATATAGTCAATGGTGTTGCAATAGCCCTGTAGGGGACATATGGTAGCTGCGCTTTTGGTGAGCACAGCATAATATGTAGAATTCTTAAATCACTATGTTGTACACCTAAAAGTAATGTAATATTATGCGTCAACTATACTCAAAAAAATAAAACAAAAAGATTTAACCATCCGACTTCAGCTCAGGTCAAGATCTCATGGTTTGCGGGTTCAAGCCCCAAGTCAGGCTCTGTGCTGAAAACTCAGGGCCTGGAGCCTCTTTCAGATTCTGTGTCTCCCTCTCTCTCTGACCCTCCCCTGCTCGCTCACTCGCTCTCTCTCTCTCTCTCTCTCTCTCTCTCAGAAATAAATAAAACATTAAAAAAAATATTTAGAGAGTTTAAAATGGGGAAAAAAACCCTGTGCCAAGATAAACTTAAAATACTTAAATTGAGAGTCCTCCCTCACTCTCCGTGGCATTAGAAGAGTTAAAACTGTTAGGATGTAAATTCTCTATAAATTAGTCTTTACACTCAATACAATCCTTATTAAAATCTCAGCAGATTTTGTGTAGAAATTGACAAGCCAATTCTCAAATACAAATGATGTAAAGAGGTCAAAAATGGTTAAGGACTTCATTAGTGAAAAGAAAGAAGTTGGAGGATTTATACTATCTGATGTCAAGACAGTCATAAAGTGATTACAATTAAGACCGATTGAAGTTTGCACAAAGAAAGATTAAAAACCAATGGAATAGGACAGAGTTCCACATTTGTACAGTTACCTGATATTTGCTAAAAGTGACACTGTTGTGTAGTATAGAATGAATGCTCTTCTTAATAAACAGTGCTGGGTTGGTGGGCTACCCACATGGAAAACATTAATCTTTATCTTACTTACAGAAATAATTTCAGGTGGATTATAGATTTATATATACAAAAGTTAAATCAAAGAAAAGCTTTTGGGGTGGGGGGGAAGGATGTCTTTATTACCTCAGGTAAACAGTTTTCTAAATGGGATACAAAATGTACCAAGCATAAAATATTAACTTTAATTGCATTAAAATTAGGAAGTTCTTAATCATCAAAAGACACCATTAAGAAAATGGAAACACAAGCAAACAACATTGAATATATTGGTAACACATATAAAAAGACTCATACCCAGAATAAAGAATGAAAAATCATTAAGAAATAGTACAATATAAAAACAGGCAAATGACTAAAAAAGTCACTTCATCAAAAAGGATATCCAAATGACCAATAATCATATGCAAACATGTTTGTCCTCATCAATCACCAGGGAATGCAAATTAAAATCACCATGAGATTCCATTATACTTTCACTGGGCTAGTCAAAAAAAAAGGCAGAAAATACTAAATCTCAGCAAGGGAATGGAGCAACTGAACTTTCATCCTTTGCTGGCCAGCTGAGTGTAAATCAATACAAATACTTTGGGGAAATGTTTTGTGGTTTCTACTAATGCTGAACACATGCATATTCTATCAGCCAGTAATTCTACTAATAGGTATTCACCAATAGAAAAAGATACACAATGCACACAAACATGTACAACAATGTTCATTGTATTATTTGAAATAGCTCCAAACCAGAACAATATGTATTCATCAACAGCAGAATGGATAAGTTTTGGTATATTCATAAAGAGCACAGAGGAACAAAAATAATGACCCACTGCTACGTGCAATAAAGAGTGAATCTCCAGATTTAGTGTTGACTGAAATAAGCCTGAACTCATATAAGAATTCATATTGTATTATTCCTTTTATATTAAGGACAAAAACACAGGCAAGATTAATTTTTGTTGTTATGGAAGTCAGAAGAGTGGCTAACTTTGGGTGGGTGGGATACGAGGCTGAAGCTTCCAAGTTGTTGGTAATGTTTGTGAGTAGAGCTGGGTGTCTGCTTATAAACTCTATAAAAATTCATCAAGCTATGTTAATATTTGTGCACTTTTTGCATGTATTTTGTATTTTATTTAAAAATTTATAAAATAGAATATGAACAGGCGCGTGTGTGTGCGCACATGTGCATTCCCAGTCAGGATTGCTGACTCTCTTTGTGTGCTATAGGAAAAGGGGAGGTACAGGAGAAAAGCGGGAGAGGGCTCACTGCCCCAGATGGGTTGACAATCTAGTTATGCTTGCGAAACCTTCGTAACAGTCACTAAGACAGAATCTGTCATGTGTGGTGTGTTGTAGCTCATGCAGGACTTCTCTATCCATTCATTCCATTCCCTTTCACAATAATCTTATGAAGAATTCTAATCCCAGTTTTGCTTCCCAGGAAATTGAGACTCACAGATATTGGGTGATATGTCCAAGGGAGTAAGCTAAGAGGCGTAGAGGCACTCATGCAATAGCTCCAGGTACTATCCTCTTTTCTCTACACCACCGCTAGACAACTAGATGTTTGGATTTAAAGAAAGGTCATGTGGAATAAAGTATTCCTTCTCTATGAAACAGCATTACCCTCTCTTTACAGATGTGGTTCAGAAATATTAAACAATCTATGAATATACAATTTAGTAAGTCACCGAGGCGGGATCTAAATATGGATCTGTTCCACTCAAAAGCTCGTTTCTTCTTATCAAATGAAATGCTGTCCATGAGTATATGAGCAATTCAGTTACAAGAACTCAGACAGCAGAAGGAGCACGGTAGGTTGGGTTATTTGGGGAGTCTTATGGAAGAGGCACCTTTGAGATGGATTTAAACAGGAGACCCTGGAGTGGAGGATGGGGGATTGGTCAGGAAAGTGTTAGAAGTTTCAGTGGTCAGTGAGAAGACTAGTTTGGTTGAAGCAGAGAGTTAATTTTTATTTTAAAAAATTCTTTTTAATGTTTATTCATTTTTTGGAGACAGAGACAGTGTGAGTGAGGAGGGCAGAGAGAGAGAGAGAGAGAGAGAGAGAATCTGAAGTAGGCTCCAGGCTCTGAGATGTTAGCACAGAGCCCAACATGGGGCTTGAACCCATGAACAGTGAGATCATGACCTGAGCTGAAGTTGGACACTTAACCGACTGAGCCACCAAGGTGCCATGAGAGTTAATTTTTAGATTCTATTAAGTCAAAGACTATATATGTTTTGTGAACCAAATGCTCCCCAGAGCTTGACCCATTTTATTTTATTATTTTTTTGTATCTTTTATGTTTTTATTAAATTCCATTTAGTTAACATACAGTGTAATATTAGTTTCAGGTGTACAATATAGTGACTCAGTGCTTCCATACCACACCTGGTGCTCATCACAAGTGCAGTTCCTTAATTCCCATCACCTGTTTCACCCATCCCCCTCCACCCACCTCCCTTCTGATGAACAGAGCTTGACCCATTTTATTTTATTTAAAAATTTTTAATGTTTACTTTGAAGAGAGAGAAAGAGAGATAGAGCCCGAGTGGGGAAGAGGCAGAGAGAAAGGGAGACACAGAATCTGAAGAGGCTGTAGGCACTGAGGTGTCAGCACAGAGTCCAATGCAAGGCTCAATACCATCAACTGCGAGATCATGACCTGAGATCATGACCTGAGCTGAAATTGGATGCTTAACTGACTGAGCCACCCAGGTGCCCCAAGCTTGACAGATTTTAAATGCTTGGTTAATACTTGCTGAATGAATAAAAGGGTAGATGAATAGACTGAATATTTAGCACCAAAACTGGGTTTGGAGGTAATGGTTTGTGGGTTGCATAGTTCTTTCATGCCAATGACAACACAATTTGACACACCAGGTAAAAAATAAGTATCTAGAAAATAAAATATTATCAGGCAAAATCTGCTGAGAAAATATTCAGGGAAATCAGAGCTTTCCAAGCATGACTTTGCATTGAGTGTTGCAAGTTTCTCAGAATACAGGACAAAGGTAGCCTACATTAGTACCTGCCCTGGGGCCAGCACCTCAACATCATACCAATGGCACTGCCCTACCTCTATCTAGCTGGGATGGAAGCCTTTGTCCTTCCCATCAGGACTGACATTTCTTGGAAACTTCTGAGCTCTTTTCACACGAAATATGATTTGTTGAGAAGAGGATCTGCACAGTGCTCCAGGCTATTTCAAGAGCCACTTCCTCTTGAAGGGGGAAATCAAGAGTTTTAGAATTTGTCTCTTTTGATGTTGTGGAAATGCTGCCCATCAAATAGTTTCCATCTGTGGGAAGAGATGATGATGAATCTTCCAACCTCAGTGTCTCTGACATTTACATTTATGTGCTTCTGGAAAGACTCATCTCTAAGATATCACGGTTGGTTGAATAATTGTACTTAAAAAGTGTTGATTAACAGATCTAGGTAAACCCTGAAAGAAGTTTCTAATAGACTGCAGCAAGGTTGTCCATGACTCTGTCCATTTTGTCACACACTCATGAAGATGTGAAAGCCAGACTTCAGACAGATAACTGGAATACATTAATAATACCTGTTGGATGAGAAATTATTATACTAAATTTCAATAGAGTACAAAGGCCTGCTGAACTTCCATAAGCATAAATGATGTCATCGACCCAGCAATAGCACTGCTAGGAATTTACCCAAGGGATACAGAAATGCTGATGCATAGGAGCACATGTATCCCAATGTTCATAGCAGCACTCTCCACAATAGCTAAAACATGGAAAGAGCCTAAGTGTCCATCCACGGACGAATGGATCAAGAAGATGTGGTTTATCTATACCATGGAATACTACATGGCAATGAGAAACAATGAAATCTGGGCATGTGTAGCAACATGGATGGGCCTTGAGGGTGTTATGCTGAGCAAAATAAGTCAGGCAGAGAAGGACAAATATCATATGTTTGCACGTATAGGAGGATTAGGAGGAACTTGATGGAGGAA
>NW_024080673.1:2639352-2724790 GCF_003009895.1 Hyaena hyaena
CACAGACTGAAACAGGCTCCAGGCTCTGAGCTGGCAGTCAGCACAGAGCCCGACGCGGGGCCCGAACCCACGAACCGCGAGATCATGACCTAAGCGAAAGTCGGACGCTTAACCGACTAAGCCACCCAGGCGCCCCATCCCAGGTTCAGCTTTCTAAAGAGAACCGTCAAGAGGGAGAAGACTTAGAGAAAGAGGATGTAGCTGCATAGAAAGGTTTAAAGGGTTGCCATATAGAAGACAGAGTAGATGTTCTATGCTGCTCCAATGAAAACTGATACCAACAGGAGAAAGAATGAAGATTCTGACTCAATATAAAAAGTTTTTCTAAACATTCGAGTTATCCAACAATGGAACAGATGATCTAATGAAGTATCAAGGTCTCCATTAAGGGACAGTAGAGTTGGAACTTGGATATTCACTTATTTGGTAGTCTGATGAACAGGTAGCAACTAAGGGCTATAATTTATTAGAAAACTTTCTATGAGTGAAGGGCTGTGCTTGACATGTGTTTCATGTAAATTTACAATCAGCTTCAGAAAAATCATATGAAGTAGGTATTACCATATCCATTAAGATATTTACCAAATATTGGGCATAAGGGTAATATTTTAGTATTTTTTAAGTGCAAAATATAATTTTTGGAATTACATTATAATTAGTTTCAATCTGTGTCCTAAGTATTTATAACTTTGCCATTTCATGGCATATTTTAGGTTAATAAATAGTTCTCAATTTTTACTCAGTTCTGCAGCAAACAGTGACCTACTGGATTTTCAGATAACTACAAGCTATAGCACTTTCATTTCCATTAGGATTAATTCAGTTGTGTTCACTCAGAAAGCTGTCTGTAATGTTTTCAGGACATAGTGGATAATGTCCTTTCATTTATTATACAGTAGGAACACTGACTTTTGTGATCTTAATGTTCCCCAGTTGTGAAGCTCAACTACTTATTTTTCATAGATGGGTAACACAAGTAGTTACACTTTCTACTTTACTGTTGCTCATTGCCCCTAAATCTGTAATATTATCTGCTCCATAAAGATTCTAAAACCACCACTTAAGCGTCTGCTCAATATCAGACTGAATGGATTATCCCTTTTGGAAGATAATCCAAATTTGACAACTAGCCCAATTCACCATATTCTTTATAAAATAAGGAAAATTTACCTATCACAATAAATTCTAAAACATTTTTTTGAGATTTAAAACTTTCTATAACCATGTATTTAATTTTATATTTTTCTCCAGATGTTTTAAAGATTCTGCAACATCATATCATTATTGCTTTAATTTTACTCATTCTCCTTTCCTAGTTTGTCCCACATTCCTTTTTCTTTATAAAATGTCAGTGAAAAGACTAAACATAAATATACAAAGATCACAGCTAAACCAGATGCAGAGAGACTGACAGTTCATGCCAGATGCTAGAGATTCTCTTCAAATTAAATATTCAGCACCAGGTGGTTGAACTGGCTGAACAAAGGAACACGTGCTTATGGAGGATATAAGGATGGAGTTAGAGGGACTAGTTCTCATTTGCAGAAAATTAAGTTATTTAATGAAAAAAATATAAGAAGGATTTGAAATCAAAGTGAAAATGAAATTAACTTAAATCACTCATTCACATCTATATGAGGGAATGTTACTGCAATTTGTAAAATCTCTTTTCAGAATTAATGCTTAGGACAAACGCTAGTATTTATAATATCAGCTAAAGGGAAAAAAATCCTTTAATTATGCTTTAGTGACGCCATAATATTAAGTCTGTTTCTAACCCCCTACAGACTGGTAATAATTAAAATAATCAACTTTTCTTCATATAGGTTAAAGTACAAATAGAATAGCTAGTGCAAATATACCGTAATTCTTGTACTGAGAGCTTTCAGAGCTGAAATTTGAGTTGGTGCCTTTATAGCTGGCTACAGTAATTAACTGACAACATAGTATAAGTCTACGCAGAAACTAATGGCGTCAGGGGCATTTTAACCTGTTTTCTCGACACAAGTGAAACACGTCATTACAGATATGCTTTGATATGAGTTTGAGATAGATATTCATGGCAATCACTTGAATTTTTTTAAAGTTTATGTATTTATTGAGAGAGAAAGAGAGAGACAGAGACATAGAGAGAGAGAGAGAGAGAGAGAGAGAAAGTAAGAGAGAGAAGAGAAAGAGAGAGAGAGAGAGAATGCACATAAGCCGGGTAGGGGCAGAGAAAGAGGGAGAGAGAGAGAATCCCAAGCAGGCCATGGAGCCCAATGTGGGGCTTGAACCCAGAAGGCATGAGATCATGACTTCAGCCAAAACCAAGAGGCAGACACACAACCAACTGAGTCTCTCAGTTGCCTTTTTTTTTTTTAATGAGAGAGAGAGAGAGAGAGAGAGAGAAAGCACAGGCAGAGGAGAGGGGCAGAGAGAGAGAGAGAGAGAATCTTAATACTGTATTCTTATACTGAAAGCTCTCAGAGCTGAAATTTGGATTGGTGCTTTTACAGCTGGCTACAGTAAATGAATTGGCCATGTAGTATAAATCTATGCAGGCCCCATGACCCTGGGATCGTGACCTGAGCTGAAATCAAGAATTGGACACTCAACCAACTGAGCTACCCAGGCACCCCACCTTTACTTTTTAGGCATGCAATAGAGATCAATGAGAAAGCAGCATCTTAAAAAAGTTTTAGACAATATTAAAAATATAGAAAATGGGGCACCTGGGCGACTCAGTTGATTAAGCATGGGCTTCAGTTCAGGTCATCATCTCGTGGTCCATGAGTTTGAGCCCCACATTAGGTTCTGTGCTGACCACTCAGAGCCTGGAGCCTGCTTTGGATTCTGTGTCTCCTTCTCTCTCTCTCTCTCTCTCTGTCCCACCTCCACTCACACTCTGTTGCTCTTGCTCTCTCTCAAACCAACATTAAAAAACTATTTTAAAAAATATAGCAAATGAAGAGCTGTGGTAGTCAACACACTGGAGTCTCATGTATGCTCCTTTCACCTTCCTAACACGATCTTGGAGAAATATACATGCTTCTGAATGTGAGTTTATCATTCTGGAATGGCTCTTTCAAGTTCCAATAGCAAATTATTTTTATAATAATAACAGAATAGAAATAAAGAATATTTCTATTGTGGATACTTTCTTAGAGTTTCTGTAGTTACAACAAGAAATACTTCAATATAGTTCCAGCCTTACTCTAAGCAGCCATCTTTTATGCCCCAAATCTTCACAATGCTCAAGACCACATGTCAGTCGCGATCATAAGGAGGTGAACATGGCAGGAACAAAGAGACTATAGTGTGTCTCACTGGTCAAATGATAAAACTATAAAGGACATATTGTTGCATGCACATAGAAATATTTTTCATGGTTTCACAAATATGATAATGTAAAATATTTATACTTTAAGGCACATAAAACTGAAGAGATAGGTTTAAAATAAAAGGGAAAAGAGGGGCGCCTGGGTGGCTCAGTCGGTTAAGCATCTGACTTCAGCTCAGGTCACGATATCACTGTTTGTGAGTGTGAGCCGCACATCAGGCTCTGTGCTGACAGCTGAGAGCCTGGAGCCTGCTTCAGATTCTGTGTCTCCGTCTCTCTTCCCCTCCCCCACTCACACTGTCTCTCTCTCTCTCTCTCTCTCTCAAAATTAAACATTAAAAAATTTAAATGTAGTGAAAAATGTCATGGAATAGTGTAACACAGAACACACTTGCTTGTTGCAGGGTGGTTGGGCAGTAACTGGTTAGCTCAGTTGTTCAGAGCATGGTTCCCAATTTGACTATATAAAAATCTTCTTTTTTAGTTGTATCTTTCTTTTTTTTTAACATAAAACAACATAATTTTAAAGGTTACATGTATTTACCAGATTTATGACTTATTTAGTCTTCCCCACTACCAATTCTCTCTCCCCAGGGGCAGCTATGTTCAATTCTCCCAACTATTCATTCTGAAATTTACAATTTCTAACTCACATGCTTGCACTAAATTACTGCTTTCTCAGGGATGTATACATTTTCTGTTGCTTCTGTAGCAAATTACCACAAACTTGGTAGAACACAGACCTACCATCACATGGTTCTGCGGGATAGATGTCTCATACGGGTCAACCTGGGCTACCATCAAGGTGCCCATTGTCTTCCTTCCTGGGGGCCTCGAACAGAATCTATTTACTTGTCTCTTATAGCTTCTAGAAGCCACCCACATTCCTTGGCTCATGGCCCTCTTCACCCATCTTCAAAGCCAGCACACTGCTTTTCTTCTGCAATTCCATCTTCCTTTGAACAACTTTGCCTCTACCTCCTTCTTTCATGTGTAAGGACCCCTGTGATTACATTGGGTCAACAAGATGATCCAGTGTAAATTCCCTATTATAATGCCGTCGTGCTAGCAAACTTAATTCCTCCTAGTTTCTTAATTCCTCTTTGCCACATAATATAACAAGTTCACAGGTTCTGAGGATTAGAATGTGAGCATTTCAGAGGCTGTTTAGTTGACCCAACATAGGGAGTTTGGAACCTCTTCATCCAAAATATAGCTTTTTGCTCAATCCTCTTGTTCTTGGGACTATTCTCTGTAGCAGCCCAATCCTTGGTCTTCCTGGTGTTTTCTAGCCCTTAGTCCTATTTTTCCTTCAGTTTTCTGTGTTGTGAAGGAAGGTCATAGCATGACTGCATGTGGCTGGAGCAGGGACCCAGAGGGTTACTTGTTTTTTAACCAATTCTTTTGTTTTCTGTTCCATTCTACTCTCCCCCACTTAGGAAAGCCTGTCACCCTCTTAATTCTTGAAATGTTTTGAATTGGTTGGTTTCCAGGCTTGGTCTCAGAAAGACGTTAGCTTCTTTCTCCTTATCAGCATTTTTCTCATCATTCTTTTCTCTTCCATTCTCTTGCTGCTTTTGGCTAAAAAATTCTTTTTTAAAAAATAAATTTTATTTAAATCCAAGTTAGTTAACTTATAGTGTAATATGGTTTCAGGAGTAGAGTTTAGTGATTCATTACTTACATATAATACCCAGTGCTCATCCGAAAAAGTGCCCTCCTGAATACTCATTAACCATTTAGCCCAGACCCCCACGCATCCACCTTGCAACCTCTAGTATATTTTCTGTACTTAAGAATCTCTTATGGTTTGCTTCTCTGTTTTTATCTTATTTTTCCTTCCCATCCCCTATGTTCATCTGTTTTGTTTCTTAAATTCCATAGATGAGTGAAATCATATGGTATTTATCTTACTCTGATGGCCTTATTTAACTTAGCATAATACATTCTAAATGTATCCACATTATTGTAAATGGCAAGATATCATTCTTTTTTATTGCTGAGTAATAGTCCATTGAGTATATTTACATCTTTATCCATTCATCAGTCAATGGACATTTGGGCTCTCTCCATAGTTTGGCTGTTGTTGATAATGCCACTGTAAACAGTGGGGTGCATGTGGCCCTCTGAATCAGCATTTTTGTATCCTTTGGATAAAAACCTAGTATTGCAATTGCTGGATCATAGGGTAGTTCTATTTTTAATGTTTTAAGGAAACTCTGTACTGTTTTCCAGAGTGCCTGCACCAACTGCAAGTGTTACCCTTTCTCTGCATCCTCACCAACATCTGTGGCATCTTTGTATTTCCCTGACCAGTGATACTGAGTATCTTTTCATGTGTCTGTTAGCTATCTGGATATCTTCTTTAGAAAACTGTCTGTTCATGTCTTTTGCCCATTTCTTCACTAGATTATTTGTTTCTGGGGTGTTGAGTTTGATAAATTCTTTATGGATTTTGGATACTAGCCCTTTGTCAAATATGTCACTTTGCAAATATCTTCTCCCATTCTGTAGGCTGCCTTTTAGTTTTGTTGATTGTTTCCTTTGCAGTGCAGAAGCATTTTATCTTGATGAGGTCCCAATTGTTCACTTTTGCTTTTATTTCCCTTGTCTCCAGAGACATGTCTAGTAATAAGTTGCTGCAGCTGAGATCAAAGAGGTTGCTGCCTGTTTTCTCCTCTGCAATTTTGATGGTTTCGTGTCTTATATTTAGGTCTTTCACCCATTTTGAGTTTGAGTGTGTGTGTGTGTGTGTGGTGTAATAAAGTGGTCCAGGTTCATTTTTCTGCATGTTGCTGTCCAGTTTTCCCAACACTATGTGCTGAAGAGACTGTCTTTTTTCCATTGGATACTCTTTCTTGCTTTGTCAAAAATTAGTTGGTCATACATTTGTGGGTCCAATTCTGGGTTCTTTGTTCTGTGCCATTGATCAATGTGTCTGTTTTTGTGCCAGACAAAATTGTCTTGATGATTATAGCTAAGTAATACAGCTTGAAGTCCAGAATTGTGATGTCCAGCTTTGGTTTTCATTTTCAACATGGCTTTGGCTATTCAGGGTCTTTTCTGATTCCATACAAATTTTAGAATTGTTTTTCTAGCTCTATGAAGAATACCACTGTTATTTTGATAGGAACCACATTGAATGAGTAGATTGCTCTGGGTAGTACAGACATTTTAAGAGTGTTTGTTTTTCTAATCCATAAGCATGGAATATTTTTCCATTAATTTGTGATTTCTTCAATTTCTTTCATAAGATTTCTATAGTTTTCAGTATATAGATCTTCTACCACTTTAGTTAGGTTTATTCCTAGGTATTTTATGATTTTTGGTGCAATTGTAAATGGGATCAATTCCTTGATTTCTATTTCTGCTGCTTCACTATTGGTGTATAGAAATTCAACTGGGGCACCTGGGTGGCTCAATTGGTTAAGCATCCAAATTCAGGTCATGTTACAATCTCATGGTTTGTGAGACTGAGGCCTGAATTAGGCTCTCTGCTGTCAGAGCAGAGCCTGTTTCTAAACTTCTGTCTGACCCCAGCCCCCCCCCCACCAATCCCTTTCTCTTGCATTCTCTTTCTCAAAAATAAATAAACATTAAAAAGAAAAGAAATGAAATTGATTTCTGTACATTGATTTTTATGTCCTGCAACTTTGCCAAATTCATGGATCAATTCCAGCAGATTTTGGAGGAGTCTTTTGGGTTTTTCACATAGAGTATCATGTTGTTTGTGAAGACTGAAAGTTTGACTTCTTCCTTGCTGATTTGGATGCCTTTAATTTCTTTTTGTTGTCTGATTGCTGAGGCTAGGACTTCCAACATTATGTTGAACAACAATGGTGAGAGTGGAGATCCCTGTCATGTTCCTGACTGGAAAACTCTGTTTTTCCCCACTGAGGATGATATTAGCTGTGGGTCTTTCATATATGGCCTTTATGATGTTGAAGAATGTTTTTCCATCTCTACTTTCTTGAGGGTTTTCTCAAGAAAAGATGCTGTACTTTGTCAAATGCTTTTTCTGTATCGATTGACAGGATCATGTGATTCTTATCCTTTCTTTTATTAATGTGATGCATCATGTTGATTGATTTGTTTGGCTAAAAAAAATTCTTTGCTGTAATCTTAAAAGGGTTTCAGGAAAGAGTTGAAGCAAACAGTTTTGTTCTATCAGCTATTCTAACGAGGAGTCTAGTATACTTATTAGACAAAAGAGAAGGCAAACTCTTAAGGATATTAAATAATTTGCCTATGAAACCAGAATTCCTATCTAGACTTTTCTGATTCTTATATTCAGAGGAGAGTAGATGAGATGAACACTAAGTTTTCTCCCTAATCTTAGATTTTATGGATATGGTAAAACACAGTTATTCTCAAGATTTATTGTGTCTTTCACCTGAAAGCCAATCTGTAGCCATAAACATGTCCTGTAATGCCTACAAGATTATACTTACCTTGAGAAATTTATGTTTTTATAATTTATTTGTGTCATAAACACAATGGTCACCTGATAGATATTAGAATGAGAGTAATGAACGGTTTTTTGCCAAATGGACTTGATTTTCAGGGTCTACCAACTTGTAATTCCAGGAACAGTCACTGTCAGAGCAATCAGGTTAACCCCATGATATAGTTCAATGTGAATTCTATAGCAGGATTCTGTGCTTTCTGAGTCAGCAGTCTTTATATATGGTATCCCCAATGCTTTTTCATAAACACATTTGAGAAAAGGTGATCATGGTTATTTGTGCAGATCATTACCACTTGGTAATATTGACATAGGATTTAAATTTCAGGTAATTTTTTCTTGATAATACTTTTGGTATTGGGGAGTAGGAGGCATCAATGTTAGTGATATATTCCTTAAAGTTTCCCAGCCTCAGACAGAGTGGAGAAGGTGTTAATCCAGGGCTATAAACTTAAAAGCTTTATTAATTAAAATGTTTATAGTGTCGAGAGCATGAAAAGATAAATCACAGACTGGGAGAAAATATTTGCTAGAGACACATCCGATAAAGGACTGTTACCAAAATATACAAAGAACCTTTCAAACTTAACAAGAGGAAAAGAAGCAATCCAATTAAAAAAGTGGGCAAAAGACCCAAACACTCACCCCACCAAAGATATACAGATGGCAAATGAGCATATGAAAAGATATCCCACCTCCTACGTCATTAGAGAAATGAAAATTAATACAAGATACCACTAAACCTCTATTAGAATAGCCCAAATCTGGAACAATGACAACACCAAATGCTGGTGAGGATGTGGAGCAACAGAAACCCTTATTTACTACTCTTAGGAATGCAAAATGGTACAGCCACTTTGGAAGAAATTTTGGCAGTTTCTTATAAAACTAAACATGCTCTTACCATAAGATCTAGCAATCATGCTCCTGGGTATTTACCCAAAGGAACTGAAAACATGTCTGCATCAAAACTGGCACACAGATGTTTATTCATAATTGCCAAAACTGGGAACCAACCAAGATATCCTTCAGTTGGTGAATAGATAAAGAGTGGTACATCCAGACAATAAAATATTATCCAACACTAAAGAGAAATGAGCTATTGTCTGGGTGGAGGGCATTCCACCCAAAAGTACCACAATAGCACATGATTATTTTGAGTTGAAGCTACTTGGGAAACAGCAGGTTCAAGGACACTCACATCCTCCCGTGTACCTCTGAAAGAGGGAAATAAATCACCCATGTGAAAGGTAACCTCTGTGTTCTAAGTAAAAAGATATCTTTACCACCAGAGAGAGGAACTTTAAAGCTGAGAAAGCTGTAGAAACACACCTTGTTACTTTTTACTAATCTATTCGCTCAGCCCAAATTCTTCTTAGAATTCCTTGCCAAAGCTCCCAAACACCTGTTTGCCTTATCCTGTAAGTTCCCCACAATTTATTGTCTCTTTGTTTAAGAGTATAAAAACTTCTTGTCTCAGTCATTTCTTTAGGTCTCAATTTCACTAAGGGACCTCTGTCCATGTGCAATAAATTTTTTCCCTCCCTGGTTAATCTGTCTCATGTAAATTTAATTCTTACTCCTAGCTAGAAGAATCTTGGACAAAGGAAAATTTCTTCCTCCTCTTCACTATCAAGTAATAAAAAGACATGGAAGAATCTTAAATGTAAATTACTAAGTGAAGGAAGCCAATCTGTTATGGCTACATACTGCATGAGTCCAATTATAGGACATTGTGGAAAAGGCAAAACTATGGAGACAGTAAAGAGATTTGTAGGTGCCAGAGGTTGGGTGCAGGGAGAAATAAAGAGATGAAGAACAGGGTTTTTAAGGCAGAGAAACTCCTCTGGATGATACGATAATAGTGCGTATATGTTATTCTACATTTATCTAAACCAACAGAATGTCCCAGGTATGAATCCTAACATAAGGTGTGGGCTTTGACTGATGATGCATCAGTGTAGGTTCCCTGGTTGCAACAAGGGTATCATTCAGGCACAGGTGCTGATAATGGGGAAGGCATGAGAGTATAGGGGCAAAGGCTACACTGGAACGAACCCTTTGTACCTTCTGCTCAATCTTGCCGTGGGCTTAACTGATTTCAAAAATAAAATCTACTTGGGGCGCCTGGGTGGCTCAGTCGGTTAAGCGTCTGACTTCGGCTCAGGTCATGATCTCGCGGTTTGTGGGTTTGAGCCCCGCGTCGGGCTCTGTGCTGACAGCTGTCTCAGAGCCTGCAGCCTATTTCGGATTCTGTATCTCCCTCTCTCTCTGACCCTCCCCTGCTCATGCTCTCTCTCTCTCTCTCTCTCTCTCCGAAATAAATAAAACATTTAAAAAAATCTATTCAAAATTTGAGAGTCTCCCATTTCAATGTATTAAATTACAAATTAAACGAATTATGGCAACTCCATAATAAGTCAACACAGAAACAGTATAAATCATAAATTATTTCCCCCCCTTAATGACAATCTCCCTACTTTTGCTGGGGGGTGGGGGGTGATAGCAAATTCTTTCAAAGAAAATGCATGCTCTTATTTTTGTGCGGGTGCTCCCACCTGTCGTAGCATGTGGTGTGTATTTTAGTTACCCAGTGGCAGGTGGAGGTGCCTCAGATTAAGTCCCTTTCCCTTCCCCATTGGTTCTTTTGATCCCCGTGGCTGAGATCCATGGAAAGGTATAGTCCTGAAAATTGCTGCCATGGTGAGGTCACTGTTCCAGCCACAAGCACATAATTCCCCTTGGTTCCTGAAGTCCCTGATGAGCTTGGTGAATCTTCAGAGGCCACTTTTAAGGCCGAATATGGGTTAAGAGTGATAGATGTAAATTTGGAAGCTATCATTTCTTGTTTAACTGCCCTAACTTAGGCAAGTCATTTTATCTAATTGAACTTCTGATTATCCTATAACATTTGTTTTAAAATACCTGCCCCTTAGGAGGCAGGTGAGGAAGAAATGGAATAGCACACACAAAGGCATCAAGAGGTGTCATTCTACTCTTCTCTTTCCCAACTCCATGATAAAAAAAAGGTGATCGTGGTGATCACAGTATAGTACATTCTGTAGTAATTTCTAGATTACAAAGCAGTTTCATGTCCATTCATAGAATCATCAAATATTAGCATAAGGGTTGCTTAGGAATCACCAAATATCAGTATTTAAAGGTAACTTAGGACTCCTCTAGCCCTTTGTTTTTATCTTATCTATAAGTAAATTGAGGTCAAGGGAACTATGTAACATATCCAAGGTCATCCAGCTAGGTAATATCAAGGTTATGATTAAAAACAAAGGCGATATTTCCCCCCACATATGTCTTTCCCCCTACATAGACATATGTACATCTTTATTGGGTATGTTTTATAACAATAGCTATTGTTTACAATCATCTACCAAATGCCAAGGTTTTCCCAGCACTTTCTCATCTAATTCGTACAATCATCTTCCCAGGTGGGTACTATTATTTCTCCATTTAAGGAATCAGGAATGGAGTCTCAGAGGGGTTGAATAACATCTACCAGATCATCCAGCCCAGAGGAGACAGAGTAGGAATGGGTCTGAACGTCCATGTGTGCGCTCCCAACACTGAAGGGTTTTGTTTAGGTTATTACAGGGCAGACTGATTGAATTAATTGAGTTGTTCAAATCATCCGTGTGGGTGACTTCCTGTGGTTGGTATTTCCTACTAGGAAATATGGCAGTACAAAGTATATTTGGGTTGGAATCCAAGTGCTAGAGACGGTAGCCTATCTAGTGGAGTGGTTGAGGGTGAACTTGGGTGTCAATCTGATGTGTGTTCTACTCCAGCTTTGTCACTCACCAATTACGTGACTTTGGACAAGTAACTTGTTCTTTCTAACCTCTCTTTCCCATATGTGAAATGGAGATAATAATAGTCACAATCTTGCTGGATTGCTTTGAAAAGAAAATAAGAAATAAATACTACTTTTAAAGTCCACACGTGGTACTTTGCATAGCTCTTGTTACCTAAGGGGCGTGGTTCCTAAATTGTAGCTATCTCTATTGTTTTCATCAAGACTTGACATTCTGAGTCTTCACTCCTTTAATGGTGAAATGGAAAATATCTATGTTATAGGGTCATTAGAGAGTGCATGTTAAGTGCCTGACCCTCAACAGATGCTCACTCAAAAGTCCAGTGTGTCCTAGAGGCTTCTATAACTAATCTCAGATATTGTAGATAAACATTAACTTGTTGGAAACATATAGGTAAGTAGACTTAACGTCAATAACATGGCTCTAAGTGAGATGTTGTTTCCAAATCCCCATTTTCCACTTTGTAAAACCAATACTGGGACAAATGAAAAGCTAAAGGTTAAGACAGATGTGAATTTCACCTGGGACAAAATGGATGGATGCCCAAGGTAGCTCCAAGGTAACGAAGCAAAATCTATTGGTCTTCTGCCTTCCTCAGGAGCCATTTTAACTAAGTTCACCAATTCCTGAGTTAGCTGAGATACTAGACTTAGCTAAGAAAAGTCATTTAAACTAGTTAAAACATAGTTCAAGGAGGCGCTTAAAAGGGGAATACGATGGTGAGTGTTTCATGCCTTTGCAACAGACTGTTATGTGTGATGTCTTTTCTCAAGGGTGCCTTTGGTGCCACTTGAGTCATGCAAGGTGGATACATACTGGTGATGCTTATACCCTAGTGGCCCATTCCCCCCTCACAGGCCTTGGCAGGCAGGGAACTCTCTGGCTGTCTGAACCTAGTGTCTTCTTGGGATGGTGGTGCTGTACATGGCTTGGCAGGTGGGAGGCAGGGAACCCAGGCCAGAAGTTCTTTTAACTGCACACAAGTAGGCAAAAACAAACATCACCAAAACTCTGTGGTGCAGGCAAAGAGACCACCCAGCATGGCCCTGATAGGATCCCATGTCTACTGGGTGCCTCTGCTCTTGATCACATTGTTCTGAGGTCTCTCTGCCTGGCAAGTGCTGTGCAACAAGGCAGAGGGGTTCTTAACCCTTATCATGGCAGCTTCTCTCCTCCAGATTCACTCATGGAGTGTGGGGTACACAGGGGCAGGTGGCATTTTGGAATCAAATGCAGGAATGTGTGTGACACAGCATATCGTGGGTGTCCTATAAATGTCTTCCAAAATTAAAAAATTAAAGTTAAATGTTGGAGAAATATGTAATACGTCACAGCCAGAAAGAAACCTCACTTTCCATGCCTTCTCTTCCAAGCATGAAATGACACCCAGGGAATTGTTTTGATAATACCCCCAAGTCTAAAAACAATGGTACCATTTAAAAAATAACTCTTGGAGCACCTGGATGGCTCAGTCGATTGAATGTCTGACTTCACCTCTCGTAGTATCTCATGGCTTGAGAGTTTGAGCTCTGTGTCTGATTCTATGCTGACACCTCTGAGCCTGGAATCTGCTTCACATTCTGTCTGCCTCTCTTTCTCTGTCCCTCCCCTGCTTGCACTCTGTCTCTTTCAAAATAAACAACCATTAAAAAAAAATTTTTTTTTAAATAACTATGGGGAGTCTGGGTGGCTTAATTGGTTAAGCATTTGACTTTGGCTCAAGTCATGATCTCAAGGTTCATGAGTTCGAGAGCTGGTTTGGACTCTGTGCTGACAGCTCACAGCCTGGAACCTGCTTTGGATTCTGTATCTCCCCCCTTCTCTGTCAGTCCCCTGCTCAGGCCCTGTCACTCTCTCAGAAAATAAACATTAAAAAAAACATAATAACTCTTTACTTACATTTTACTGGCTTAAAACTGCCTTGAAAGACATTTTCGTCAAACAGTGACACACTCTTCCTAAATTAAATTGAGAGATTAAGTCATGAGGACTGTTTGAAGAAACTTTTCTGTTTAATTCTTTTAGAACACTGGGTATGCCAATAAATAAATGCATTTCTAACTTTAATACTTTAAATAAGTATTTGGCTATTGTCTACAAAAAGTCTTTTTATATTTCTGAAAAGCACCCTACGGTTATCCTAATTTTGACAAATTATTTAGTTTTGTAGGAACCCTGTCCTTTTCACAACTCACATGACTGCACTAAGACCGATTAATAAATTCTAACTTCCTTATTTGCATATACTTGAAGACCATAACTATAAAGACTCAGAATATTCTTTCCATTTTTTTTTTTTTTACACATAGCTCATTTCTGAAGAGCAGCCCAAACTGAATCCCTTGACTGTTTCAACCTTGTTTAAGAGGAAAATAAAGGTATGAAGAAAACATTTCCTTAAATACAACCTATAGGTTTCCATATAGAGAGATAAGATCTACACTTCCCCAAAATAATAGTGCCCAAGAAGGGAGAGGAAATAGTATTTACTAAGTACTTGCTATGGAACAAGGAATTGTGCCGAGAACTTTAGATGCACAATCCCGTTATATTTTCACAGATTCTGCTTCGTTACAATCCTTACAAGAACCCCTTAACACCAACATCCCTTCACATTTTTGTGCATTCTACTTCGCAAACAGGTCTCTCTCTTCCCAGTCCCCTCCCTGCCCCCCTTTTCATCCCCAGGGAAGCAGGGCTTCTCAGCATTTTCAGATAGTGGCAAACATGGAAAATCGTAACATTTGCTCGGCATACTAAACAAACAGCAGAACATTCTGGAGTATGTAGATAAGGCTTGGTGAAAAAATTCATATAAGAGATTAAGAGAAAAACAAAATACATATATTATAGAAGATATTATTACATGCTGAGTTCGTACTACACTTATAAAGTATTTTAAACTTTTTTTATTTTAAACTTTTTAATGAGAAACTTAAACATACTTTTCTATACATAGCTTTATAATTTATTAGAAATGGCTATTTAGGCTTAACTTACATTCAATGAAATACACAGATTTTAAGTATACATTTTTGATCGTTTTTGACCAGTGAACACATCTTTCCCAACCAAGATATACGAGCACATTTTTCCTGCCCTAGAAAGTTGCTTTTTACCTGCTGTCATTGAAGCCTGGACCTCAGAAGCAGCTAACTTGATCTGGTATCTATTACCGTAGAAAATTTTGCCTATTCTAGAACTTCATATAAAAGGACTAATACAGTATATACTCTCTTGTGTCTCACTCCTTTTATGAAGCAAACTCATCCAGCCTGTTGCATGTATTGGTAATTTGTTACTTTTAATTGCTAATATTCCATTGCATGAACATACCATAATTTGCTTATCCAGTCTCCTATTGAAAGGTACCTGGGTTCTTTCTAATTATGGGCTATTATAAGGTACTATAAACAATCTTGCATCAGGCTTTTTGTGCACATACATTTTCATCCTCCATGGATAAATACCTAGCATAAAGTGGCTGGGTAATATGGCAGATGGGTGTTTAGCTTTTCACAAAACTCCCAGTTTTCCAATGTAATTGTATCATTGTATCCTTCTACAATCAATGAAGGAAAGTTCTGTTGCTTTCACATCCATGTCAGTGGTTAGTGGTGTTCTTGTTTGTACTTCCAGCCATTCTTGTTGGTTGGTGATGATATCTAATTATTGTTTTAATTTGAATTTCCTTGATAAATAATTATGTTGAGCACTTTTTTCATGTGTTATCAGCCACTTATAAATCATCTTCTGTGAAGTGTTTATTCAAGCCTTTACTCAGTTTTTATTTAGGTTATTTGTCTTTTTGAGTTTAAGAATTCTTTACATTCTGAATACAACTCCTTTGTTCAATGTTGCTTTACAAATATTTTCTCCTCTCCTAGGACCTATGTCTTTCTTTTCTTAATGGTATTTTGAAAAGTTTATTTATTTATTTTGAGAGAGAGAGAGTGTTTGAGTAAGGGAAGGGCAAAGAGGAAGGGAGGGAAGGGGAGAGGGGGGGAGGGGGACAGAGGGGTGAGGGAAGGAGGGGGGGAGTGAGAAAATCTGTTCTTCAGCATGAAGCCCACAAACCATGAGATCATGACCTGAGCTGAAATCAAGAGTCAGACACTTAACTGACTGAGCCACCCAGGCACCACATCTTAATGATACATTTTTGCACGCTGAAGTTTTTAGTGTTAATGTAAGTCCCATTCGTCAATATTTTATTTTATGGTTATAGCTTTCTTTGTTTTCTCTATGATTGTTTTTGAGTTTGTTTATTTATTTTGAGAGGGAGAGAGAGAAAGTGCTAAAGAGGGGGAGGGACAGAGAGAAGGAGAGACAAAATCAAGAGCTGGATGCTTAACTGACTAAGCCACCCAGGTGCCCCTCTCTATGAGTTTTTCACTCAAATCAAAGTCATGAAAATATTCTCTTAGGCTTTATTCTAGAAACTTTATAGTTTTAGCTTTTACATTTGGATCTGTGATTCACCTGAAATCTTTTTTGGTGTGTGATATATATTTGGAGATTTTCTAGATTTGTACTATGCAATACAGCCATCACTGGCCATATGTGGATATTTAAATTAATAAAAAATGAATTAAAATGAAAAACTCAGTTACTCAGTCAACTCGAGCCAAATTTCAAGTGCCCAATAGTCACACATGGACAGTAACTATCATTGGGCAATAGAGATACAGAACATTTTCATCACTGCAGAAAGTTCTATTGGAATATTTTATTGTCACTGATTTATAATTTAATATTGTTGCAGCTAGAGAATAAACTCTGAATGTTTTGACTTTTGAAATTTACTGAGACTTGTTTTTCAGCCCAGAAAATAGTCTACCTTGGTGAATTTTTCATGTGCACTTGAGATTACGTGATTCTTTTCTGCTGTTGGGTATAGTGTTCCCCAGCTGTCAATTAAGTCGAGTTAGATCTTCCATGTCTTTGGTATTTATTTATTTATTTTTGGTCTAGTGGTCCCATCCATCGCAGAGAGGTGCTAAATACTTCAACCACCATTGTGGGCCTATCTATTCTTTAGTTCTGTCATGTTGAAGACTGTTCTTTTTCTTGATCCCTTAACCCTTTTATCAATATGAAAAACCTCTCTATTTTGGTAAAAGTTATTGTCTTGAAGTCTACTTTGGTTGTAAAACACAATAATGGTAGATTTTTAATGGTTAGTATTTGCATGTTATATCCCTTCCCACTTTCCATTCTTTTATGTCCAAGTTTTCTGTGTCCTTCTTGTGAAGTGTGTTTCTTGTCAACAACATACACCTTGGTTTTTGTTTGCTTTTGTTTTGTTTTAGCCAGTTTGACAATCTCTGGCTATTAATTTGGCTCTTTTGTCCACAGGCAATTACTGATCCATGTGGGTTTTAATGTACTGTAGTGATATTCAATTTATGTTGTTCCATCTGCTCTATGGTTTTTGTTCCTCTGCCTTTTTGTGTGTGTGAATTAAGTATTTTTAGGTATTTTTATTTTTGTTTCCTGTGTTAGTTATTATCATTTATGTCTTTTATGCACTTTTAATTTATAGTGGTTGATCTAGAGATTACAATATGCATCTCTAACTTGCCTCATCTGCAATGAAAAATTATTCTACTATTGTACAAACAATGTAAGAATCTTAAAATAATGTACTTTAATTACTACTTTCTCATCCTTTTGTGCTCTTTTCATATATTCTATTTCTAAATATGCTGGAACCTCACATAGCATGGTTATTATTTTACTTTAAAAGGTCAAGAGCCTTTAAAATGGGTTTGTGTGTGTGCGTGTGCATGTGTGTGTTTAATGCCCTTTATATTTATTACCATGTTTTCTCTTTCTGGTGTTCTTCATTTCTTCCTCAAGAACTGGGTCTCTGTCTGGCTTTGTTTCCCGTTAGCCTAAATCATTTATTTTAGTATTCATCAGGGTAGAGTTCTGTTTGAGATGTTTTCCTTCACTTTTGCCTGGTTGAACATATCTTTATCTTGCCTGCTTTTATTTTTGGAAAATAATTCCCCTAGAACTAGAATTCCAAATTGATTTTTTTCCCCATCTCAATACTTTAAAGATGTCATTCTTCTGTTCTCTGGGCTTCATTGTTTCCAGGGAGAAGCTGCAATTTCTATTGTCATTCCCTTTATCTAATGTGTCTTATTTTCACTGGCAGCTTTTAAGATTTTCTCTTTATGTTTGTTTTTCAGCAGTTTGATTATGATGTGTCTAAAAGTGCTTTCACTGGTGTTTATCCTTCTTTCATTTTGCTGAGTTTATTGAATCTTCAGTTAATGTTTTTCATATATTTTAAAAAAAGGCAGGCCATTCAAATATTTCTTCAGGGACTCAAATTATGTGTTTATTTGAATGCTGTATATTCTATATGATCTATATGTCTATATAGATATATAGCTATCTATCTATGTATCTGGTATCTTGAATATGGATAGAGTTAAAAAACAAACTGTCTAATTATCTTTAATTTCACAGATTCCTTCCTCCAATGAGTCCAGTCTGCTAATAAACTCATTGAAAGGATCCTTTATCTATGATCCATTTTTCATTTCTAGAAATTCCATTTGGCTCTGAAATTGTCCATCTGTTCAAACATGCTGTTTGCTTTTTCTACTCTATCATTTTATATATTTATTATTTTTACTTTAAAGTGCTTGTCTGAGGATTCCAACAATAGTTCTATTCCAGAGGTCTGGTTTTATTTACTATTTTCTCTTTGAGGAAGAGTAATTTCTGCTTCCTTTTTCACACACCTTTTAATTTGATTTTGGTTGAATCTAGACATCATGAATTATATATAAATGGTAGAACCTGAAGAAACTAGTACTCATATCTAGAAAAGGGTAGAACTTTTTTGTCTGGCAGGCCATTACTGAAAAGGTTTGAGATACACTTGTCTGTAGTTGATCTTGGCCCAAAGTTGCTTTAGTTAGATTCAGTTTGCTACAGGCTTCACATCATTTGATAGAGGAATGACAGCCTTCCCTTTAGCAAGGCTTGTGATGTGAATGCTTGGGGAGATTTGATCAGTTCTTCCTTTTGACTTTTGCAGGCCCTGTGTGCCTTTGCCTCAAGCCTGTCTCTACCCAACTGCCCTCTCCCAGCTCCATGTGGCTCCTGCCTGGTCCTCGGTGCAAGGCCTGGGGTTTCTCTCAATGTGCCAGTTCTACCCTAGGACCTCCAGGGGCTGAGGTATCTCCCTCAGCTCTCTAGGCCTTCTCCAAATATGGGAAAAGGATCCACTCTAGTAAGGTGAGGCTGTAAGTGTCAGAGGAATTTCTCAGCTCTCCTTAGACATCTGCACCTAGGAAAAGAGGAGAAGTTTTCCTCAGCTATCCAGATCTTCCCCCAGAGGCAGGTTGCTGCTTCATAATCAGCCATGCTCTGAGTGCTGGAGGGGGGATCCCCCTCACTTCTGCTCAGATATCAGCAAGCTCCCCACACTTGTGCTTCAGGGGCTCTCTGTCTCTTTCCTCCTTCCCAGGCTGTCCCGTTAGCTCTCAGTGAAGGCCCAAGGGAAAGAGTCAGTGGGTGGGTGTAGACTCCTGTGTTTGAGCTCTTGGGGATTTTAAATCCCCTTAACATTGTACTAAATGTTCAGCTGCTGGTTCCTGATCAGTCTCCTCTCTCCATTCACTGTACCGCCAAGCATAAAAGCAGCTCTCCTAGGAGGTCATTGCCATTTTTTGGACTTGGGTTCAGCAGGTCCTTTACAACCCAAATGCTCCTAGAGGCTTTAAAGAATTACAGTTCTGTAGATTGTAGGCTCATTCTTGTTGTTAGGGAGGGAGCAATGTTCTCTTGTGACTTTCTACATCCCAAGTGGGAGTGGAAGCTAACATAGCTTTTTCTATCAAGTTTTATGTTGAAATGGTTACAAGCAAATCCTAATTGCCTTTTTAATGCGTTCTCTTCAAATTCTCATCATCACCATTGAAAACAGTCTCACACAGAGGTGATAAAAAATTTGAAACCTATTTTTTTACAACCACTCCAATGCTTACAAGAATTAAAGTTATATTTAAAGATGTTAATAGGCTTCCCTTTCTTTTATTGACAAATGGTATGTTAAATTTTATTTTATAACAATGCAAACTGTTCAAATGCAACTATCTTTTGCATATCAAGTATTTGAAAATAACAATGAAGCTCCAATTTTCAGAACACGCACGGCTAAGCAGTCACCAGGAAGTTTGCTAGGTTGTTAGTACAGCAATCAGCCACAGAGCAGCACTTACCTGATATATATGGAATAGAGGTTTGGGGCCACACTGCCTTGAGCTGCACCTGCCAGGAGACTTTGGCCATCTTTATCCCAACAGGTTCCACCTTAGGCTGTGTGCCCTGCTCTGTGTGCATGTGGAAGGTGAACCCTAGCCCATGATTCCCTGGTTCATGATGGCCAGCTGAGTGCTTTGCAGCTGGCTGCTGACAGAGAGGTCCCAATACAACTATTCTGGATGCTTCCTGAGAGCAGGGACCCACCTCTGAGCCTCGCCACACTTGGGCCACCCCTCAGGTAGCCCTGGAAAAGACTCCTGTGGCTAGCGGTGCCTGACCTTGTGTTCCCACCACCCCAGGCTTGCTCGGCTGTGCCGAAGGCTGAGAGAATCATTATCTCATGGTCCCTCTTAAACCACTGGCACACACCAGTCGCTCAGAGACAGTGAAGACTCACGCTGCTTTCTGGTCCCTCACTGGGGACCCCTGCCCTGTCTCTGTCCTGGTCTCCCTGCCCTTCTCTCACTTAATCCTGTGTTCTGAGTTTTATTCTCACTTGTAACATTGCCAGATAAACTGCAGGTAAAAATTACAGATAAATAATGGGTAATGTTTTTTTTTTTTAATTTTTATTTATTTCTAGGAGAGAGAGAGAGAGATAGACAGTGTGAACAAGGGTGGGTCAGAGAGAGAGGGAGACACAGACTCTGAAACAGGCTCCAGGCTCTGAGCTGGCAGTCAGCACAGAGCCCGACGCGGGGCTCGAACCCACGAACCGCGAGATCATGACCTAAGCGAAAGTCGGACGCTTAACCGACTAAGCCACCCAGGCGCCCCAATGGGTAATGTTTTAGTAGAAGTATGTCTCAAATATTGCTCAGAACCTACTTAGGTCAAAGAATTATCAATGAAAGAGTTACTCATTCTTTATCTGAAATTCTAATGTAACTGAGAGTCAGTCTTATGTTTTTATTCACTAAATCTAGAAACTGAACGCTTTTGGATACGTGGCAAACTCCTGATTGTTTTTGCCTTTGGTTAGCTATGTAGAATTGACCAGAGCGCTCAACCTCTATATATGCATCACCTCCACCTATGTGGCAAGGTTGGGCGAGACTCAAAAAACATAATGAAAGTAAATCACGCTGGCATATTATAACTTGCTCTGTAGAGGTCAGAGACAGTATAATGATGGCAGAAATCTAGTTAAAACGACCAAGCTCTTTTAGATTCTGCTACTTAACTGGCCGTGAGATGCTGGACAAACTATTCAGCATTGCTACACCTCAGTCCCTCTCTTGGCAAAATGGAGATGATCTGAGGACAGAGCTCATGGGGCGCAGCATGCCAGCGCTGACTGCAACACAGGGAGGCACCGGGTGCTGGGTGTGTGCGCAGTTCAGTCCTGTTTTGCTAAAAGGAGATGTGTACCACATCAAACGGAAGCTTGCCTCACCTACCTTTTCACAAACATTTCCCTAAGATATTAACAGATGTCCCATAGAAAAAAGTTCTTATGATCAAAAGTTTGAGCAATTCTTCCCATTGCATGCCCTTTTGAAGCTTTATATCACGCATTTGCACATCAAAGCTTCTGAGATGATCCATTCTAGAGAAACTTACTCTATTTATTTTCCTGGGATTTCTTAAACATATTTATACATGAAACACCTCTTATGGTCCATGTATTAACATCCTGTGTAACTATTTTCACTTGCCAACATCCCTGTTAAATCCTTCCAACACAAGCGAGAAAGTCAAGAGGTTCTACTATTAAGGGACAATGCAATAAGAAATAAAGGTGTAGAATATCATGTAACTGACAAAAATCATCACTAGAGGAAGCACAAATGGTTAGGGGTTGGTATGATGTTACAGGTGAGATAAACCATGATGGACTGCAGAGAGTCAGATTTCTCCCCAACTTAGTACACAAAGCTGGAGGCACATAAACACAGTATGCGTGGGCAGTGCACAAACTACTCCGACAACTGAAAACAGGTCTGGGGAAGCATCCACAGCGAGTACTGCTTTTCTTCACACACCCCTCTCTAAATCTGACTTCATAAACTTGCTCATAGGCTACTTGGATAAAAATTCTCTCCCTCTCCCACCCCCCCGCCCCTCACACACACACACACACACACACACACACACACACACACACACCTTTGAATTCTCCAAGTTCTCAGGCTTGGTTAACTCTAGGCTGGACCAACCCTAGACCTGATGAAAAAGGACCCCCGCGGCCCCTCCACCGGCCAGTGGAGCTCTGATCAATCCCTGCAAGCCAGCCGGAACTTCATGCACTGCTTCTTACTTGCTCCCTTTCATTTCTGTGCTTGCTTTAATAATCTTCCCGCCTGCCCTCCTTTCGTTTCTTTTTCACATTTCACGCCGTCCTGCAGTTCTATATTGCAATGTAAGATTAAAAAGGAACTAATAAGCCCAGGGCAACTGGCTGATTGGCGAATTCAACTACCGTACTATCTAGACAATACCATGACTATTTTTCTTCCCAGCAACTACACATGTGCCTGCTCCTTTATGGTGTTTTTTAGCAAAGAGATTCTGAAAATTCACCAGTAATCCTAAGATAAAAAGAATTTCAAGACGCAGCAAGCTTTAGAAATGGGCTTCATGGGGGCGCCTGGGTGGCTCAGTCGGTTGGGTGGCCGACTTCGGCTCAGGTCCTGATGTCACAGTTCGTGCATCGGAACCCCGCGTCGGGCTCTGTGCTGACAGCCAGCTCAGAGCCTGGAGCCTGCTTCAGATTCTGTGTCTCCCTCTCTCTCTGACCCTCCCCTGCTCATGCTCTCTCTCTCTCTCTCTCAGAAATAAATAAAACATTAAAAAAAGAAAGAAAGAAATGGGCTCCAGATGCGTTGTCTCAGCTCTCTTAAATAGCCAAAGCAAGTCAGAGTGGACTGACTGGCTGATTAGGTGATTAATTCTGCCTAGATTTAAGTTTTGGGATTTTTGGAATTCAGCTATAGCCTAGATTAAAGCATTTGTCTTTTACGAAGAAATCTGAATTTGATTTCCCCCTTGGTTTACGTGTGCAGCTCACATTAGAGACCAAATTTCATCCATCAAAACTTAGCTCAGAATTTCTGAACTCCAAATTTCTCCCTTCCTGCTCCAGATGCTCTTTTTTGCCCCTAAGTTCTCATATACACTTTTGTGCCAACATCCCCTATCCTGTACTACAATCTATTTACCTGTCTATCCTCACTGTACTAGAAGGTACATCTATCTATCTATCTATCTATCTATCTGTTTACTTATTAATTTTGAGACAGAGAGGGGTGGGGGAGGGACAGAGAGAGGGAAAGAGAGAATCCCAGGAAGGTTCCATGCTGCCAGCACAGAGTCTGATGCGGACTCAATCCCATGAACTGTGAAATTATGACATGAGTTGAAATCAAGAGTCAGATGCTCAACCAACTCAGCCGCCCAGGAGCCTCTAGAACGTACCTTTCAGATGTTATACACAGATGGTGTGTATAATCCCCTCCTGTTGAGTGGGGCCAGGCCCTCTGAATATGAGGGGGCAGCACTCCTTTGATCAGGTTACAGTACATGGCCTAGGCGGTAGCATTGTCAGCCCGAGATTACCTCATTTACATAAGACTGTGGGAGCTGAACGCAGGGACAGCACACTGCTGACAGCTTGATGTTAGCCCGCTGACACAGATTTTGGACTTCTGATCTCTAGAACTGTAAAATCATAAATGTGTATTATTTTAAGCCACTAAGTGTGTGGCACTTCATTTCAGCAGCAATAGGAAACTGATGGGGATTTCAACCTCTACCCCATTCTCTGTGATCTTAGTGACTATCCTCCTTGTTCCCCAAAGAGAAGAGGCGACTTGACCTAGATTTTCTATCCTGGATTTCAAATGTAAGTGCACTGAGATGTGGATTAGAACAGAAGGCAACTGGAACTAAATCATCTTAGTGCGATACCTAGAATCAGGCTCTTAAATGAATTTCAACAGCCAAGAGCCCTACAGGCCCATCCTTCCTGAGGCTGACCATTCTGACTGCCCTTCAAGCCGGTTAGCACCATGGCATCTTCAGAAATTACTTTTTTTTTTTTTTAATCAAGTCAGCCAAATGCAATTTCTTTTGCTTGTAACCAAAATAAAAAAATAAAAAAAAAAAAAAAGAAAGAAAAAGAAATCCTATCAGCTGCCATGTGGTCAGCACTTAACTATCTTCTCCCCAGGATATTCTCCCCAGCTTGACTTTCCTTTCTGGGTACTGTTTTGTCTTTAATCACATTTTAACTCCTTGTGATAGCCCTTTACACTTTAACTCTCTACAATAACTCTTAGAACAATTCTAGGGCTAGCTGTTCTTAGAACATTTCCCTTCAGGGAAACAGACACAAAGGGTTAACTTGCCCAAAGTTATCACAGGGCTATTTCATGGCAGCACTTGAATTCAAACATGTTTTCTGATTTTCAAACATCCATTATCCATTTCCCCAGCCACCAAAATATATACACATATATATATACACACACACACATATACGTGTATATATATGAATATATACACGTATATGTGTGTATATATACATATGTATATATGAATATATGTCTGTAGATGTATATAATGAATATATGTATGTATATATGTATATAATGTATATATATTCATATATATATTTATGAGAGAGAATTGACATGACATTATATTAGTTTCAGGTTTAGGGCATAAGGATTTGATATTTATATATATATTACAATATTACCACAGCAAGTCTAGTTAACATTCATCACCACACATGGTTACATTCTTTTCTTGTGATGAGAAATTTCAAAATCTACTCTCTTAGCAACTTTCAAATATATGATATAGTATTATTATGTTGCCACCATGGTGTATGTTATATCCCCAGGACTTACTTATTTTATAACTGAATTTTGTACTTTTTTACCATCTCCTCCCATCCACCAGGCTATATTGCTTTAAAATAAGTGGTGTCTGGGGTGCTGGGGTGGCTCAGCCAGTTGGGCATCTGACTTTGGCTCAGGTCATGATCTCGCGGTTGGTGGGTTCAAGCCCCACGTCTGGCTCCATGCTGACAGCTCAGAACCTGAAGCCTGCAGCAGATCCTGTGTCTCCCTCTTTCTCTGCCCCTCCCCTGCTTGTGCGGGCTCTCTTTCTTTCAAAAATAAACTTTAGGGACGCCTGGGTGGCTCAGTCGTTTAAGCGTCTGACTCTGGCTCAGGTCATGATCTCCCGGTTCGTGGGTTTGAGTCCCACGTCGTGCTCTGTGCTGACAGCTAGCTCAGTCAGAGTCTGGAGCCTGCTTCAGATTCTTTGTCTCCTTCTCTCTACCCCTCCCCCGCCTGTGGTCTGTCTCTTAAAAATAAATAAATGTAAAAAAAAAACTTTAAAAACATATAAAAATAAAATAAGTGATGTCTGTCAAAGAAAGATGAAAGAGATATTCTTCACAGAGGAAACAGAAGAAGGGCTATACAGCTGTTGTACATAGAGAAACCAAGGGAGGAGATTATTTGAGAAGGGAGGAAGGAACCCCTGGGCTAGAGGAATCAATCCACCAATGTTGATTGTTCCTCCCAGTATTGTGTTCTGTGCTGTGATGTTTGGACAAACTATTAAGCAAAAGAATTATGAGAAATAGAAGACATGCTTCCTGTTCCCATTGATGATAAGGCCAATGGTAGCAAAGAAAAGGCTGTTGGGGGTATTACCGGAGATAATGCCAGGAAATCTCTCAGCAAGGCATTTGGCAAGTACTGAGGCTAAATAAACATTTACCTAATTCTAGGTAAACATTTACCTAATTCTGACCAACTTATCAGAGAGAGATTCTTCCTTTAGAGGGATTGGCCCCAGCTTGCAGCCCTGATCCTAAGTTTTCTGCTTACTTATGTGAAGATAATCTTATTTCCCCCCCTTTTCAGTCCTTTGGAGGACTCTGCACTCTGAGCTCACACATATCCCCACCAGTGCCTGTCAGACAATGTGGCAGAATGGAGTTTTCCTTCTCCACATCCCCATCCCCTCCCTTCCTGGACTGCGTGGCCAGGAGTCCATCTTTGATGAGGAGAGAGTGTGGGCAAAATAATGCCTCAGAGCCATATTGTTCGCAGTGTTAGCTGGAGAAACGTTGACGGTCTTCGATGATTCCCTCTGAGGCGAGATAGCAGACCAATATCCTGGATGGAATGGAAGGGCCCCAAATCTTCCCCTCCAGCACCATCTAGGGGAAACTGTGATAGTCCAAAGAGGAAGAGGCGGGATTGGGGGAAAGGCAGAGAGAGAAAGATCGAAAGAGACAAAGGGGAGAATTGAAAGTGGAACAGAGAGGCGGCGGACTATGAGGCAACCAGATACATTCACTCTCTGGATATGTGTGGGCATCTTCTCAGGGAACGTGCTTGTGGGAAAAGGCTTCTGCCCTCAAGGAACTGACATGCCAGTGAAGGTGTGGACAATAAACCTGTGAACAAATGCATAAACTAGATGACTTCAGAGAGTGCCAAGTCCTAAGACAAAGAAACAAGAGGAGACTGGAACAGAGAGTGCCTGGGGGGAGGGGAATTGGGGAACAATATTGACAGGGTGGTCTTTCTGAGGAGGTGATAGTTATGCTGAGGTCTGACTCATAAGAAGGCTGCATGTGGAGATGAAAGAATGTTCCAGGAAGAAAAAAAAGAACCGCAAGCCAATATGGAGGCAAGGAGAAAGACTGGTTCAGGTAGAAAGAAGAGAAAGTTCAAAGGCTTGCTGGTCAGAGGTCTGCTGTGGTCAAAGAACTGTAGGTAGATGCTGGAGCCTGAGGGCACACCTGCTCCTGCCCCATCCTTCAGGGCATGAATGACTAAGCTGAGAATTTTCTCTCAGGAGACTCCACCAGTCCATCTTTCCGAAGGTCAAGGGGAAGGGCAGAGATAACCATGCACCCTTTACAGATGAGGAACCCAAGGCAAAGATCATGTGACGGCTCTCCCAGAGGGACAGAGCAAATGCGTGGTGAGCCAGGACATGAACCTGAGAACCTGAGGTGTGTCTCTACCACAGCTATATGCTCCTTCCCTTAAGCCACAGAGATTTTCTCTGGCTCCAGCTCGTGGGCTGCCTGCTTTCCAAGGACTTTCTGTTTCCTTTACTGTTTCTACTATGTCCTGAAGAAATCTCAAGTGACATCGTTCGTAGTATTAACCCTTATTATTTGGCGATTCTACCATTTTTCTTTTGTTTTCTCTCCACCTTTTTTTTTTTTTTTTTTTTTAATGATGTTAAGCCTGTCCCCACTTGGTTTATTAAACCACATCAGCAGGCCTCTAGGCAAGGAGAGAATAGCCTTTTCCATGTCCAGAAGAAAGAGAGGTAGGCTTTTAATCACAGGGTTCCTCTCCAGGTGCTCAGGAGCACGGGGGTGGCAAGTGCCTTGCTCTTATCGCTTCCTCTCGCTCTCCTATGGGCAAAATGTTACAAGGATTTTCAAACTTTATAGAAGGTGCTAGGATTTTGTGTGGAGCCTGAGAAGAATGAAAATTCCAGGTCTCTACCACCAGAGACCCTGGCTCAGGGGACCTGGGATGGAGCCCACAATCTGCATTTAAAAGACATCTCCAGAGACGCCTGGGTGGCTCAGTCGGTTAAGCATCCAACTTCGGCTCAGGTCACTATCTCATGATTTGTGGGTTCGAGCCCTGTATCGGGCTCTGTGCTCTCAGTTAGCTCAGAGCCTGGAGACTGTTTCATATTCTGTGTCTTCCTGTCTCTCTTACCCTCCCCTGCTCACGCTGTTTCTCTCTCTCTCTCAGAAATAAATAAAACATTAAAAAAAAAAAAGACATCTCCATTCCCAAAGTATTAAAAGTAACTTTGTCAAAAAAGAAAAAAAAAAAAAAAAGGAAAAAAGACATCTCCATCAATTTTCCTCTGTATTAAGTCTGATTCTGGTCACAGAAATAGTCTTACTTTATCTTTTAATTCAAATATGTACAGTAATATGAATTCTAAAAGCATTATTGAATATTTCCTAAATATAATTTGCATTGAATATTGAGTAAATATTAGATATTATTAACACTACTGAGAAACAAATTTAAAAATGCATATTAGAAGAAAGTTAAAATGATGTAGATATAATTTACCCAAAGCAAGTTATAAAAACAACTAAAATACCACGTTGCTATTGCTTATTTATTGAAAAAGAATTTGAATCTAAGCTTCAATCTCAATTGGTATTGAGGACCTCCCTTCCCAGAGGTCAGAGAATCAAGAAGGCTTAGACAGGGTGTGAAAAGTGGCGAGGGCCGTCTAACGTTCTGTCTAACGTTCTGTCTACCATGGGTGCCCCCTGAGAGCTACCTTTTCTCAAGTTCACAAGTATCCCTTGAATCTGACAGCTCTGCTGTTTCCTGGATGGGCTTGGGGTCTGGGAACCTGGTGGAGAGGAGAGGGGTGGGACCCTGGGGCTTAGGGCTCAGCCTCTCTGGGTAGCCAAGCAGATATTCCTTCTACTGACCTGGGAACCTTCTTCTGGAGGCTTCTGCACAGCTGCCTGGGAGGTAACACTACCAAGGCAACCCTCAGAATTCCTCTCCTTTCCAGTCCGGGAACCACTCAGGAATCTGCATTTATAATAAATTCCCCCAAGGAATTCTGGCTTCCGGTAATTCTGCCTTAGGCAATATGTTCTGGATTCACGTGCTCATTTATTCATTCAGCAAGTATTTATTGACCTGTACTCGGCACCGCTGTTCTAGAAGAACTGAAGCAGCAGTGATCAAAGCAGGCAGACGTCCCTGACCTCATAGAGCTTACATTCCTCTGTCGTGAGGCAGACAGTAAACAAGTTAACAAAGGAATACATATAACACAGAATCAGGTGGTGATGGGGAAAAGGCATGCAGGGTAAAGGAAAGAGGGGCAGGGGCCCTACTTTCAGAAGGGTGATGGGGTCTCCCGGAGATGATGTCCTCTGGGGCAAGCTAGGGAGGAAGGGAGAGCTCTCCAGGAAGAGGGTCCTGAGCAGAGAGTAGCAACTGCACAGGCTGAAGCTGGGGTGCGCTTCGTGTCTGTGAAGGGCCGTGGGGGGCGGGGGGGGCGGGCGGTGTGGCGGGGGCAGAACAAGGGAGGCGAGGGCAGGAGGAATGAGTTACACGTGTAGGCAGGGTCAGCCAGGAGGCCAGCCGGGCCGGGGGGACGACTTGGATTTCACTGGATGCCGAAGGATAAACCCCTTGGGATCTTGGCAATGACCACCACTCTGCTGGTGCCCTGCCCAGAGCCACTGGGTCTCCTTTTCTTTGCTGTGTGTTGGTCCCTCAGCCTCTGTGTGCCTTCAGAGGACTGCCCAAGTGCATGGAAGCAGTCGCTCCAGGGTCAAGTGAAGAGTCAGCATAGCCTGAAGAGCTTAAGGGCTGCCTGAGAGCCAAGGCCGAGTGCTGTGGTTGTACACAAGCCTGCCCCCCGCCGCCCTCAGCCTACTGCCTGCCCCTACTGTTTTGTGACTTGTGCCAAATCTTTGGTTCAAATTCTGCTTCTGGGAGAACCCACCCTATGACAGCCTCGAGGAAGCAAATACTCTGTTAGCTCTCCATCCATTAGACCACGTCCCCTGGTCTCCCGTGGAAATCTGGGCTGGCAGCCTCCAGCAGTGATTCTGTGTAATTCCCACTTGCCTCCTACTCCTCTGGCTTTATCTTCCTGATACTTCTGGGTCTGAATATCTCCCTCGCTGGGAGTTCACAGCACAACTGTGGGGAGGCGGCAGAGGCTACTACAGACTTTCCCATCCGAGAGAGTTTCGGGCTTGGCTCTGGCACCTACTGGCTGTGTGGGCGAGGTGCCTGTGCCATCTGAGTTTCAGCTTCCTCATACGGGGACTGGTGATGATCAAGCCACCTGGCCAGGTAGGCATGCCAGTTAAATGCCACCAAGCGTGTGAAGTGGGTAGCTTCATGGTAGCTGCTCAAAAAATGCCACAGCCTTTCTTTCCTACATTACTCTCAGAGAGTAAAACTCTCCTCCCTTTCTTCAAGGAGCTGGAGGAGGGGCTTTTAAAATGATACTTAAAGGGGTGCCTGGGTGGCTTAGTAGGTTAAGCTCAGGTAGTGATCTCACAGTTCATGAGTTCAATTCCCACGTCTGGTTCTGCACTGACAATATGGAATCTGCTTGGGATTCCCTCTCTCTCTCTCTCTCTCTCTCTCCCTTTATTTCTGCCCCTCCCCTACTAGCACTCTCTCTCTCTCAAAATTAATAAATGAACTTAAAAAATTAAAAATGATTACATTAATATCAAACATACATTGTATATTTACTAATGTTCCAGGAAGAGTCTAAATGTTTGTACGTGTGTTATCTCTGAGTTCTCTTACATTGTTGGTAACTTACTTTAAACTAGACAATGTATTTGTGTGTGTGTGTGTGAGAGAGAGAGAGAGAGATCACTTGCAGTTAAGCTAACACAGGCAGATCTGCAAGATATTTGGGCTGGATAAAATATTTTAGAAATGTTCTCTACCCTAGCATAAGTTGAGTCTAAAGATTCAGAGAAACCTCCTGCCTGAATTTTTAGAAATAACTCAGAGGAGCGACCAAAGCCCTGATCTGTCTGGTTTCTAGCCATGAGCAAGGAGGAAGACTCTGGTGTCTGATTAACATTAATAGAATCCTGCCTCTTCCTCACTATGTATCTGCCTTGGAGGAAAGCAGGGTGCAGCATTAAGGGACTGAAAGCTGGGACCTCATGGGCCTTAGAGACAGGTACTAGAAGTATTTCTGGGTTGGCTTGCTCACAAATGTCTTCTTCCATGGCAGAATTTTGAAATTTCCTTTCTTTTTATCTGGATGACTGGCTTGTAGAGAAAGAGCTGGCCAGCTCTTCCTTACCTCAACCTCCTTAGGTTGCTAGTATGTGCCTAAAGGAACCTAAGAAGTGTAGGGGATGAAATTGGCTTAGGTCAGTTCACAAGAAATCCTATCAGGGAGATACCACTAATAAAGAAGTTAAGCAACTTGTCTGGAGTCTCTAGGAAGTGGCAAGTGTGGGGTCCAGGCCACCTTCTCAATGCAGAGTCCCCTCTCTTTGATAGCTATGCTATCCTGCCACCAGCATACCCCTCTGTTAGCCACACTTGCTCCATTTTTCTCCATGGACAGGCAATCTCGGCATGACTGACTTGGGGACTGTATGATTCTTTGCTGTGGAGCTGTCCTGTGTATTGAAGGATGTCTGGCAGCAACCCTGGTCTCTACCCACTAGATGCTAATAGCATCTTTTTCCCCATTGTGATGATCAAAAAATGTCTCCATTCACTGTCAAATGTTCCCTGGGGAGCTCCTGGTTGAGATGTGTTGGCATAGATCCTAACTCCTTTGCAAAATGCTACTTCTTCTTCAAAGAGAAAGAGAGAGAGAGAGAAGCTCTATTTTCTTGAGTACTTAGTGTCAGGGACTGTGTTCAGAGCTTTACCAATGAATTAGATATCATTAACCACATCAGAACATCAGCTCAATATGTACTATGGCTGTTCCAGGTAAAAATATGAGGTCTTGGCTCAACATTACCCTATCAGGTATTCAAGACCATTACTGGGCTGAAGATGCCAATGTGCCTATGTACCTGCTGTCAACAGACCTAAGAATGGGCCGTTCATAGTCATGAGGTTGGTTTTGGCAGACATCCCTGTATGTCACTGCTAGAGGTGGGTGAGCTCTAAGGGCCCTGACGGATGGAAGAGCCAATGCACAGTGACCAGACCATATATGACAATACAGCTCTGTTCCACACCCTCTGTAGCTACTAGTCCAGGAAGCCAAACCACAGCCTCTGCAGCAACAAGTTCAGAAAGATCAGGGCTTGGTCAATGACTGCCAACTTCCCATTTTGGTCTTATTTTGGTCCTCACTTCCAACTCAGGACCAACCAGAGAATGCCAAAAGTGCTCTGCAAACAATCACATGAGATCCTCTACTCCTAGTTAGCCCATCTCTAACCTCCTCATATCAACAACCAGCAATCAGGGCATACCCAAAACCTTCCCTTTGCCCACGTAACACCTTCCCACTCCTCTGTGTCTCTCTCTGCCTAATGCAAGTGGTGGTGGCTAACGA
The DNA here is from genome assembly GCF_003009895.1 of Hyaena hyaena. NCBI lineage: Eukaryota > Metazoa > Chordata > Mammalia > Carnivora > Hyaenidae > Hyaena > Hyaena hyaena. The sequence continues at coordinate 2,671,316 of NW_024080673.1, forward strand.
CTTGTGTCCTCGTATAGCTTGGGTTCTCTAAGTAGTGTGTGTTCTCATTTGGGTGGTCTCCACTTCTCTCCATAGTCTCCTTTCTACCACCTTACTTCAGGGTAGCATGGTACAAGGGAAGTAGGTCTTGAGGAATTCTGCACTTGTACAGATACCGTAGCAAGCAAGCACAAACAGTCATACAACGTTGTCATGTAGACTTGTGGAAGCCTCACCCTCAGTTCCCCAGGTCCTTCTACACAAAGCTTCGGCGGGACAAAGCTTTGGCTGGAGGTCAGTGAGATAATATTCCAGACAAGACAGTCTGATGGCTTAACTATGCTCTTGGAATGTCTTCTAAGTATCCCAACACAAGATCAAATGGGAGTCTGAGGTCACGTGTCCCACCTCAGAGGGGTTAGGCCTCCGGGTTCACTACGTTCTTATATTCCTCTTCAAACAGGTTCCTGCATGTCTGGCAGTATTTGCATTCTTTCTACATCTATTGAACACCACTACTGCACCCATGAAAAATGGCTTTTCATATTGCAGACGCTAATTTATAAACCTTCTAGCACTGATCAAAATAGCTAGATTGAGAGAGCTGGCTCAGAAAAAAAAAAACAAACAGATGAGCATAGAAGAAGAGAAGGAAAAACAAGAATAAAAACAGAGAGGGAGGCAAACCATAAGAGACTGTTAAATACAGAGAACAAACTGAGAGCTGCTCGAGTGGTGTTGGGTGGAGTAAGGGGCTAAATGGGTGCTGCGCACTCACGGGGATGAGCACTGGGTGTTCTATGTACATGAGGAATCACTGGGTTCTACTCCTGAAACAATCGCTACGCTATATGTTGAGTAACTTGGATTTAAATAAAATTTAAAAGTTAAAAAAGAAAGGCTCTTCCTCTTCCTGTGAGCGGCCTGAGGTGATCTCTGAAAGTGGTTCGCTATTCACTTGACCCAGAAAACCCGACAAAATCATGCAAATCAAGAGGTTCAAATCTTCGTGTTCACTTTAAGAACACACGTGAAACTTCCCAGGCCATCAAGGGTATGCATATCCGAAAAGCCACCAAGTATCTTAAAGATGTCACTTTGCAGAAGCAATGTGTTCCATTCCAACGCTACAATGGTGGAGTTGGTAGGTGTGCCCAGGCCAAACAGTGGGGCTGGACACAGGGTCGGTGGCCCAAAAAGAGTGCTGAATTTTTACTGCACATGCTTAAAAATGCAGAGAATAATGCTGAACTTAAGGGTTTAGATGTAGATTCTCTGGTCATCGAGCACATCCTGGTGAACAAAGCCCCCAAGATGCGGCGTAGAACTTACAGGGCTCATGGTCGGATTAACCCATACATGAGTTCTCCCTGCCACATTGAGATGATCCTCACTGAAAAAGAGCAGATTGTTCCTAAACCAGAAGAGGAAGTTGCACAGAAGAAAAAGATATCCCAGAAGAAACTGAAGAAACAAAAACTTATGGCCCGGGAGTAAATTCTGCATAAAGTACATGCAAGTAAAAGTAAAAACAGAAAAGAAAAAAAAAAAAAAGTTAAAAAAGAAAAAGACCTATAGGGTGTGTATGCCTAACTGGAACTGTTCACAGGGGCTAACTGGAAGGTGTGGATTCCTGATAAGGGCCCTTCAAATGTTAAGGAACAGCAGGCCCTAGAGCAGAGGTTCTTAATCCTTTCTGTGCCTCGGACCTCTCTGGTGAGCTAGTAAAACCCAGGAATCCCTTCCCACACTGACCTTCACAAGTCATGCTTGTAAATGCAGAAAACCAGTTACATTGAATACAGTCAGCAAAACTGAAAATCAGGTACATGTAATATAATAACACATGGGTTTCTTTATGAATGTGTTAAGTATTAAAGTCTGGTGGGGGGTGGGGGGGGGTCTCAAAACTGCCAGGATTAGCGGAGCAGTGATGAGCATACATGATGTTTCAAAACACCTGCAACAGTACTGATGTAAACTGCAAATATCTGTAATTTCTACTAGTTGCAAAGTCACAGAAACGTCTACAGTCGTCTACGTGTGCACTTAAAGGAAATGGTAAATTCTGTTAGAGGCAATGAAAATAAAGATGTCATTTTTTCTCCTTCATCCAAGTTCGTGAACTCCCCTGAACTCTATCTGTGGGCTTCAGCAGGAAAAGCCCTGCCCAAAGTGTAAAGAGCACACTGTTGATGATGAAGCAAATGGCACGGGGGAATTGTCATTTATTTGAGATTTCTTAGTCTCCCTCCCACCACGCGGGGAAGATGAGTTCCAGGACAGAAGGAACTGTGTTGCTTTGACTGCTGAATGCCCAGTGTCAGAACAGTGCCCGGCACTTAGCAGGTATTCAGATATTATTTATTGGATGACAGGATAACACGAAGCAGCAAGGCGATGTGTCCTGGAATGGCCTCACCTGCCCAGGTGGTCATTGGATGAGATGCTGGGTGGGGGACAACGTTAAGGTCTCCCTGGGGATAGGGCTTGACAGGGACTGAGACAAGTGAGGGGCTCTGGGCTCACCTGTGGCTCTGAGCACCCTATCAGACTGTTCTGGGAGCTCTATGCCCCATGGACCCTTTCCACTCTTCCAGGAAAGTCCTCTCTTCTGGAACTTTCCTCTAGAATCAGCATTGAGCTCTTTCTCTTCACCCTTCTTCATCCTTCACTTCCTCTGTGTCCAGTCTTAAGATTTTCTTTGGAAGGAAGAGACTCTTTCCTTCCCCTTTCACACTCTCCCTCACCCTCTAGTCCTTCACTTTTCTCTCTTTTGTCTGTAATTACCTCCTGTCCTCATAGAAGGATTTGATGACAGAATAAATCCAGAGCTTTGGTTCTAATGAACCTCCAAGACGTTGGTAATGACATCTTTCTCAAGAGGACCAAGAGGGATTCCTTTTCAAAAAAGTCTCCAGACAGATAAAGAGCACTGTTTACAGCGAGAGATTGAGAAAGAGGTACGAAAACCATCTGAGTGTTCACAATCTCAGCACATCTCTCGTTTCATGCTCTTACAACACTCAGTAAAGTATATATTATTAACCCCATTTCAGGACTAAGGAAACTAAAGATCCAAAAGGTTAGGTATCGTGTCGAATGTCACACAGCTCGTAACTACTAGGGGCTGTGGAGTCTAGGTCTCCCTGGCTTCAAAGGAACTCCACACGCCCTTGATCACCACCCAGCTAGGAGCCTTACTCTCCCAAGCCTGGGGCCCTGAGCGGGTAGAGATGGAGAAATCTGCCTTGGGATGCTGCTTCTCAAATTCATTTCCATTGTGTTTCAGATCAGCAAGTGGGCTTACTGAGCAGGGCTAGCTCCTGTCTCCTGACACCCATGACTCACCAGCACATTTGTAGTGCTTCAGCTGCACGTCCGACCCTGTTGAACTGCTCACAGCCCCAATGTCATGGCAAGGTCTGATTGCTATCCAAATTTCCAGTGCTCACTCTCACATCCTGGGCTTATCTCCTTGTGTACTGGCAGACGATTCACAGCTGGGAAGCGCTCTGTGAGCCACACTCGGAGCAGCGGGGGTGCAGGACACGGCCCCAACGCAGGCCTCCAGCAGCACCCTGAAGCCAGGGATGTGGTCCTGCCCAGTGGTCTGTCCCCTTTCCTATGAAACACACAGCAATCTCTAGGTGTTGTCTCAGATAATGCACAGCTGGCTCTGGCTAAATAATTTGACAATGCCCTCGTTCGTGGGGGAGAATATCTAGGACTCCTTGGAGATACTAAATGAAATATCTTCAAAGTTTCCTTTGCTCTGAGTGTGAACTTAATTACAGTGTATTTATGGCTGTTGCTATGTGTTTTGGCTAAGAGGCAGTTGAATCATTTAAGAGCTGCCGTTTCAACAGGGACTTTTAAGGTGTTTGGACATCCTTGCTGTCAGTGATTGCGCTTATAATTCTCCTGTCTTTGGAGCGCCCCTGGGGATGTCTGTGTGCTTCTGGTAAACAGATGTATTTAAACAGTCTGCATTTCTCAGGATTATGATTTTCACAGAAACACAAGCGTGCAGATTTATTGCTATCCTTTTCTATCAGCACTCACCACCTCAGGAAATATGCTTTCCAGGCCATTTCTTTGACCCTCGGCTTGTTTCCTTCTGGGCAGCTTCGCCTCCCTGTTTGCACAGCTCATCTCTAGGAAGCCCCTTAAAGCTAGAAACACCCTGGCTTGCTGGCTTTTGTGTCTCAGACACACTTTTTTATTGCCACCTAGTGGCCGATTTCAGGTCCTGGAATAGAGACTCCGATGTCTAGCAGGCAAACTTGGACTCACACTTTTTGAGGAAGGATCCAAATGTTTGAGAAGTTGAAGCACCTTAAGAGAGTAGCCAAGGATACAGATGTCTAAAAAGGTTTTTTTCTCCCCTCAAAAGACTACTTATAGTTCTGAGAGCCTGTCAGGTTTAGATATAAACTCTGGCTCTGAGGAATGCTAGCTGGGTGACATGAGCAAGTTACTTAACCTGGCCTGGCACGGCCTGGTTTACCTATCTGTAAAAGGGAGACAGTAATAATACGGCGACAAGATTAAATAATATACTGCATTTCTAGTGCATATCACAGGAGCTGGCACAGGGTAACAGCTCATTTAATACAATGGTTGTTACTATTCTTATTACTGAGTACCTGAACTCCACAGACACTTCATAAATAGTTGTAGTTAAAATAACCAAGGCCAGGGGCACAGGGGTGGCTCAGTCAATTTAGCATCTGGCTTTGTTTGGCTCAGGTCATGATCTCGTGGTTCATGGGTTTGAGCCCTGCAACAGGCTTTGTGCTGACAGCCAGAGTTTGGAGCCTGCTTCGAATTCTGTGTGTCCCTCTCTCTCTGCCCTCCTGTTCATGCCTGTGTGCTCTCTCTCAAAAATAAGTAAACATTAAAAAATAACCAAGGTCATATTACCAGTCAACTGGCAAATATTTATTAATTACCTCTTATGCACTCAAATCTGTATATGGAGTCTGGTGTGAAACAAAGAACTTGGCGTTGGTTATAGGTCTTTGTCTCCAAGAGCCTAGAATCCCTCTGAGTGGAGAACATGGCCAACAACATGCCATGGCAGTTCTGCCCTGGCAGGGTGCAGGGGGTGGGTGGAAGGGGCGCCTGAGGAGGGGAAAGGGAGGAAGAGAAGAGAACACTGGGGTGGGGTCTGGCTCGATGGAAGGGAAGGAAACGTGAACACATGAGGTAGGAAAGTGCAAGAAATAATTGCCAGCTACACAGGAGGCAAAGATGAATACGACTTGACTCGGTTCCTGCCCTCGAGCACTCACAGTATAATGGGAAAGATGAACTCATAAGAAGCAATTTGGCTGTTTTTTTTTTTTTTTTTTTTTTTGCCTCATGACCCGTGGAGTTTGGCAAGTAGCTCCGCTCAGTATCTTTTAGGGACCGAGGCTGACAGCAGCTTTACCTCAGTGCTCATAAAGCTGGCTCCTGAAGTTTCTGCCTGCAAAATGACACACAACACCTCCGCTTACATCTTCTTGACTGAAGCAGTCCCATGCCCATGCCCGGCTTTAAAGGGGCTGCGAAGTCCAATCATCACTGTGCTCAGGAGGAGAAGGCGAAACATCTGGTGGGTGACACAGATGGCCAGCCCAAAAGAGGAGCCTGCTGTCAAGTGAAATCCAAGCAAAGAGGGCAGCATCTGTCCAGGTAAGCCCAGGCTCGGCCCAGGAGGGTACACAGGGACTCACAAGAGCTTCCTCATGAATTCGGGACAGGCGCAGCAAGGGGAGGGCGTGGATGCAGCTGTCCTGTGCTTGCCAGCAAATTGACCGGTTTGATTCCTGGAGGTGGGTGGAGTAAGGGAATAACAAACCCGCCTATAGAGACTTGAGCTGTGCTTAGGCAGAAGAGTCCGTTCCCCAGACACATTCGCGTGATGCATCCCAGTCTCCCGGAGCCTCTCTCTGCTGAGAGGTTCCACTGACCAGAAGGCAGGGGCAGATCTGCACTGAGCACAGCTTCCCCAGCACTCCCAAGAACGCGCAGAGACAACGCCGGCAATGACCTGATAGAGTGGGCTCAGGAGGTGGCCGTGGGGTCTGGCTGGCTCCTCAGTAGGGAGAAGCTGCCTGCAGAGACCAGATCAGAATACTGGGGTCTCCCTCCAGGGGCCGCTGTGAGAGCTGCCAGCTCTGCCTTCTCACTCTCACTTGAAAACAAAGGGAGACTCTGGATTTGGTGCTTTTGTAAGATATACGGTTTCTTTAGTGGCAGAGCTGAGCTCCCCTTTAAGGAAACCTGACACACGAAACTGGAGATAAATTAGGGAATGGCTCTCTGCTCTATGAAAGGGTTGTCTCATGCAGAAAGAGGATTTGTCACGAAACTTAAGATCCTTGCAATATGATCTGAGCTACAACAACTCTGTTTGCATTCTACATTACAGTATTACTGGGACGCATGTCGTTGTTATCCTAGGCTCATCTGCATATTTGAATCTGAGGAATGATGAGCCGTTAAAACACAAAAATAAGGGGCACCTGGCTGGCTCAGTGGTTAAGCATTCGACTTTTGATTTTGGCTCAGGTCACGATTTCATAGGTTCTTGAGTTCAAGCCCATCAGGCTCTGTGCTGACAGTGAGGAACATACTCGGGATTCTGCCTGTCTGTCTGTCTCTCTGCTCCTCCCCTGCTTGCATGCTCTTTCAAAAATAAAGAAATAAAACTTAAAAAAAAAGTTTATAACACACAAAAACAATAGAAACTATAGAGGAAAAAATTCTGGGCTTCGGGACATGCAGACATGGTATCAAACCCGGTGTCTGCCATGCACTAACAGTGAAAATGGTCTTAGAGGGGCAGCCCGCCTGAGTGTCTGCAGCAGAGGAACCCACACACCCCAGTGGCTATGTAATGAGCTGCCAGACATGTAGCCCTAACCTGGTGCCTGGCACTGAGTTGACTCTTGATAAAGTTATGTTTTCCCCCAATTCCCTAAGGGGTTGACTGGGATGGTGTCTTCAACCGTGTTCATAGATTGTGTGTGGGGTCTCTAAACAGGTCTGTCCTCCTCCAGACCGCAGGGCAAGCAGGCTGGGCTGCAGGCTGCACGAAGCTTCTGCCGTAGCTCAGAGCCCACGGCGGAGTGGAATCAAAGAGGAGGCAATTGCTCAGGCTTCTCCTCAGCTGCCTCTGGGAGGGCCTCAGATTTCCTTCTCATGAAGTCAGATGGAGGCAGAGGACTACTCGTGAGTAGGTTGAAACGTTTCTAATATTTAGTTGCTGGAAACCTCCATTTGAGAATGCACTTGCTGTACAAAGCTGACCACGAAAGCTCTCCTGCTCAAGGCCAGGTAGATGGGGGAGGATGGGGGCTAGAAGCAGCCCAGGCTTCTGCTGCCCCCTCCTCCAGGCCCACATACATGCATCTCATCTGCCCACACCCCCTCTTCCCCAGGGAAATGGCAGGCAGGGAAACTCGCAGCAGAGTTTGGGGCACTTAGAGAACATTCTGCCAATGATGCATGGATGGGTCTCCTCCTCCTCTCCTTTCTTCTTTTCTTCTTTCTCTTAGTTTTTAAAAAGTTTATTCACTTATTATTTCTGAGAGAGAGAGCACAAGCAGGGAAGGGGCAGAAAGAGAGGGAGACACAGAATCCGAAGCAAGTTTCAGGCTCCGAGCTGTCAGCACAGAGCCCCATGTGGGGGTCCACGAACCGTGAGATCATGACCTGAGCTGAAGCTGGATGCTCAACCGAGTCACCCCAGTGCCCCTCTAAAATAATTTTTAACAGAGATCATGATTCACTTGGAGGAATTTTTTCACCCTTTGGATACACATGACCTGTTTTTTCTCATCTCTCTGATTGTCGTGCTCTGTCTCCTTTGTGGACACAATTCCTGAATTGTGGAGGCCCCTCTACTGTCCCTTCACAGTTTTTCTTCTCTCCCCAGGCAATTTGACCCTCCCTGGTAGCTTCAGGAGATGCCACCACCTGACACCTCCTAAATTCGTATTTTGGGAAGAAACCTATGCTCAGTTGGTAAACGTGAGTCCTCCCTGGCTTGCCCAGTAACACATTAGGTTCAGTGTGCTTTGGGCTGAACTTACTTCCAGCAAACACCTACTTAGTTGCTCAAAGCAGAGGCCTATGTGGCATATTTTACTCTTTTTCACCAAACCTCACAGACAGTCAGCGCCTGTTTACTCACTTGTTTTTTGTTTTGTTTTTTTTTTACTGTGACTTTACTAGTTCCAGCATCTATCATCCGCACCATCCTTTTAATGGTCCTTTCCACTGGACCTGATCTGGAATGTTCGCCGTAGATGTGAATTGGGACATTTCTACACTTATAAACTTTCACGACTCCCATGGTCCACAGGGCAACTTCACTCTCCCTAGCAAGGCAAGAAAGATGCTCTGAGGTCTAGTCCCCGTCTCCCCATCTCCCTGCTCTGGCTTTATTTCCTTCCACGGCCACACTGGTGTCAACGCCAATTGCCTTGCGGTTCCCCAAGCAGGTCACGCTCCTTCAAACCTCTGCTCAGTTTCCGGAAAATCGTTTCTTCTGCTGTATACTTGATGAACTCGAACACATCCTGTGATTTCTGTTTTTTCTCTATAGAGTTGTCTCTGCCTTTTGAAACTGAATTAATCACCGCTCCCTCTGGGCAGCTGCTGTAGCTCATACGTTTCACCTCCATTGTTAACTCAAAATTGCTTTTTAGGAGTTCATCCTTCCCATTAGACTGTGAGTGCTTGAGGGCAGGAACCAAGTCGTATTCATCCTCGTATCATCAACTTCCGGCCGGAGGCCATATTGTCAATATTAAATAGATACTGTCGTTCAGATCTCGAATGTTCCACCAGAGGCTTTCTGAGTGTATTTGGAATGGAGAGATACAGGAAAACCGTCTTTCCAGCTCTCATGTGCCTGCCCCACTTGGCTCCTTGCTATGTGAGAGCAGCTCAGGACCCCTCCGTGTCTCTCCCAACCACAACATCCCTTCCAGTTCTATAAACTATCCAAATCCTTTTTTTTTTTTTTCCCCCAAACTGTGCTCTGTTTTGCTTTCTAATATGACAGATAAACTAACCTGGCCTAATTAAGACCAAGATATTGATGGCTGATAATGACACAAAAAACAACTATGGGCAGTTTACATTTATGTAATATAACCTCTCCTAGGGATATTTATATTTGAGTAAAAACAACTACCCCTTATTAGTTTTTTGTTTTTGTTTTTAAAAATTCAGGATTATACTTTGCATATTACTAAAATATATTGTAACTGATATGAAGAAAAGAATCCCAAATAATTGCTGAACATTAGCTAAATGTTTCTTCCAACATGAGATATCAGTTTCTTAAAAGAATAAAACCTCCTAAAATTCATTTAAAAATTATGAAACATCAGGGTGCCTGGGTAGCTCAGTCGATTGAGCATCCAACGCTTGCTATGGACTCAGATCCCAGATCATGGAATCAAGCCCCATGTCAGGCTCCATGCTGAGTGTGGAGCCAGCCTGAGATTCTCTCCCTCCCTCTCCCCCTTCTCCCTATGCCCTTCTCCCCTGCTTGTGCTTTAAATTTTTTTTTAAAGTTAAAAGTTATGAAAGATTGTCAGGAATTAGAGTTCCAGTTGTTTAACTATCTGTTTAAACCTCAGGCAGGATGTATTGGGTGCCTTCTTTCTTGTTGTAACTTTGGTCAGGTCTCATCATTGTCTGTGTGTCTTCATTATGCCTTTGCTAGAGACTGTACTGGGGATGAGCATGTGATTCAGTTCTGTCAGTGAAATACAGGAAAGGATCTGTAGGAAAGCCTTGAAAATACTTCGTTGGTTTTTTTACTCTTCTACTGGACACTATCAGATATGCACAGATACCTGCAGGGTGGCAGCCATGAGGAGTGGCAAACAGGGGCCAAGGCAACATGAGAATCGTAGGGCAGACACAGAGCTGTGACATTCAGCTGCTGAATGCTGAAACGGAGCCTCTCTACATGGGGAACTCTTACCATGAAAATAAATAAATCTTGTTTTTTGTTTAGTCCAGAGGTTCTCTGAAAAGACCAATAAAATTAACAAACTTTCAGCTAGACAGATGAAGAAATAAAAGAGAGAAGATTCAAATTAATAAAATCAGGGATAAAAGAGGAGAGCCTCACTGCTGACCTCACAGAAATAAAAATGATCATATGGCCTTGAATAATTACATGCTAACAAATTAGAAAACTGGAAAAATTTCTAGAAAGAAACAAAAAACTACCCAAATTGATTCAAGAAGAAACAGAACATCTAAAGGGACAAATAATGAGATTGAATTAATAATCAAAAACATTCCCCCAAACCAAAGCCAGATGGCTTCATTGTGAATTCCACCAATCATTTATTTTGTTTTATTTATTTTTAAAAGTGTATTTATTTTTGAGAGAGATAGAGAGAGCAATCAGGGGAGGGGCAGAGAGAGAGGGAGACCAAGGATCAGAAGCAGGCTCCATGTTGACAGCAGAGAGGCTAATGTGGGGTTCAAATGCGAGATCATAACCTGAGCTGATCAAAGAGTTGGACACTTAACCGACTGAGCCACCCAGGTGCCCCTCTACCAGTCATTTAGAGAATCAATACGTATTTTTCAGATAGTCTTCTAAAAAATAGAGGAAGAAGGAATACCTCTCAATTCATTCTAAAACAAGACAAAGATAATGTAAGAAAAACTATAGATTAATATCCCTTATGATTACAGACAAAAAATTATTTACAAAATACTGTCAAGTTAATCTAGCAATATAAAAAAATGAGAGGTTCCAATTCAAGATGGTGACATAGGAGGATCCTGAAATTACCTCCTTTCCTGGAAACACTGTATCTATTGCTACATTTGGAACAATTTTCACTGAAAAAAACCCAAGCACTAACGGAGCAACTCCTCCACTTTGGGTGAATGAGAGAAAACCCACATCAAAGCTGATAGAAGAGGCTGCAACACAATCTTGCCATAAACCACATGCCTTGATGTGGTGACCCATACCAGGAAAGAACTCACAAACTCAAGCTTCTCCGCAAAGGGAAAAGGGCTTTAACTTCATGTCAGGTACAACAACTTTAATCATCTGCACCCGTGAGACAAGCCCCCAAGATATCTAGCTTTGAAAGCCAATGGAGGCTAGTGGGTTTGTGATTTCCGTGTGCCTCACTTCAGATCACCAGTATCCCCTGAAAAGGAACTCATACTCATATTTAGAATGCTGAATTTTCTGGCTGCCACCCATGGAATACCTCTAGATTTCCTGGCTGTGATGGCCATACAGGCTTATCATTTGTAGGTCCCACAAGACTGAAACACATGGAGAAAGAGCTCTTACCTAGCTACCATCCCCAGGGCACTACAAAGAAGCAACAGATGAGGCACTCAGTATTTCTGTGAAAGAGTTCCTATTAGGTGACCTTCATAGCAGCACTGTGAAAGGCACACGTGTATAGGTTGACTATAATCCTCTCTAGGTACCTAGAAAAGTGGGTGCTATCTTTGCACTTTCTTTCTAACAGGATCCAGAGCACTGATATCTCCTGGAGGGGAGCTTACACACATGTCTGGTTTTAATGTCTGGAACTCCAGATCTATGGATGCTGCTACAATCAGGGGATGTCTCTTGATTACGTGGCTCTGGTGGCCAATAGGGCTCATGCTCATGGTCCCATAGGAATGTATATATTTGCATATTTTTCAAAGCTGCGGTCAGAGGGTCTGGCTTCCAAACAGGCTAAATCTAGGTGCTGAGATCCTACCTTTAGGGACAGTGAGAGATCTTGGCACATGCTCAACCACTGGGAGCCATTAAAAACATAATAGACTGCTTGGACATGCCCAAGGATTGGAGAGAAGACAAAGAGCCAGGTCAGGGTTGAATGACAAGTCTCATCTCATAAATGAGACCATTCCTTCAAGATCAGGAGAGGTCATTGTTTTATTTACTATATAGAAATGAACAGAATGCCAAGCAAAATGAAGAAACAGAGGAATATGTTCTAAATGAAAGAATAAGATAAAACCTCAGGAAAAAGAACTTTACTATAATAAAACTTTAATTTAAAAATTTCAATAAAATTTATTAAATATTTTATTTAGTAAAATAAACTTTTAATAAAACAATAAAAAAGTAATTTGCCTGAAAAAGAGCTCAAAGTAATGGTCATAAAGATACTTACCAAACTGGGGAGAATACATGAACACAGTAAGAACTTCAACAAAGAGTTGGACAATGAAGAAAGAACTAAATACAAGTCACAGAACTAAAGATTACAATAATTGAACCGAAAGGTACACTAGGAAAGTCTAGCAGCAGATTAGATGAAACAGAAGAAAGGACTAGACAACTTGAAGACAAGTCAGTAGAATTCACCCATCAGAGCAGGGAGGGAAAAAGTAGGTAGCCTAAGGGATTTATGGGACAATATCAAATGGGATATCATTCAAGTTATAGGGATCTCAGAAGGAGAAGAGAGAGAAAAAATAGCAGAAATCTTATTGAAAAAATAATGTCTTAAAACTTCCTTAATCTGGGGACGGAAACAGATATCCAGATGTAGCAAGCTGAGAGTTCAAATAAGATGAACCCAAAGAGACCCACACCAAGACACAATATAATTAAAATTTCAAAAGTTAGAGACAAAGTGAGAATCTTAAAAGCAGCAAGAGAAAAATAAGAGAACCTGCATAAGACAGTCAGCAGATTTTTCAGCAGAAACTTGGCAGGCCAGAAGAGAGTGGCATGACATATTCAAAGTGCTGAAAGAGGAAAAAAAACAACTGACTTTATCCTGCAAAGTTATCATTTAGAATTGAAGGAAAGAGAAAGAGAGTTTTTCAGATAAGCTAAAGCTAAAGAAAGGAGTTTACCACCCTTAAATCAACCTTACAAGGGATGGTTAAGAGGCTCCTTTAAGCAGGAAAGAAAGAGTACTAATTAGTAACAAGAAACATTTAAAGAAGAGTGAATCTTACTGGAAAGGTAAACATATAGATAGTAAAAGTAGTGGATTGATCAACTTATAAGGCTAGTATGAAGTTTAAAAGACAAAAGTGGTAAAAAAAAAATAGCTATAATTAAATAATTAGCTAAGATATACAAAGATAAAGAGATGTAAAATCTGACATCAAAAACACCAGATTGTTATAGGTTATTATACGTAGGCCTCAGGGTAATCACAAACCTGTAATAAATACACAAAAATAAAGGGAAAGAAATATAAGCATAACACTAACGAAAGGCATAAAACCACAAAGGAAGAGAACAAGACAGTAACAGAGATGAACTATAATAAGAAACAGAAAACAATGAACAGAATGGGATAAACACACAACTACCAATAATTACTATAAATGTATATGAACTAAATTCTCTAATCAAAAGACATAGACTGATAGATTAAAAAAAAAAAAAAAGAAAAGAAAAAAGAAAACAACCAAGACCCATCTATATGCTGCTGACAAGAGACTCATGTTAGATATAAGGACACACACAGGCTGAATGTGAAAGGATGTAAAAAGATGTTCCATGCATATGGAAAGCAAAAGAAAGCTGGAGTAGCTATACTTACAACTGACAAAATAAACTTTAAATCAAAGACTGTAAAAAGAGACAAAGAAGGGTATTACATAATAATAAAAGAGGATATAACATTTTAAAATACTTATGCACCCAATATAAAGCACCCAAATATATAAAGCAAATATTAACAGAACTAAAAAGAAAAGTAGACAGAAAGCCAATAATAGTAGGGGACTTTTATACTTCATTTACCTTGATGGGTAAATCATCCAGACAGAAAATCAATAAGGAAACATTGGCTGTATATGACACATTGGAACAGATGGACTTTACAAGTATTTATAGATAACTTCCATCCAAAAGCAGATTACCTATTCAAGTGTACCTGGACCATTTTCCAAGATGGATCATAGATTAGACAAAAAAAACCCAAGTCTTAACACATTTAAAAGGGTTTAAATAGCTTCAAACATCTTTTTCAGCTCTGCTGGTATGAAACCAGAAATTAATTATGGGAAGAAAACTAGTAAGTTCCACCTACTAAATATTTAATGGGCCAAAGAAGAAATCCAAAGAGAAATTTAAAAATAGCTTGAGATAAATGAAAATGGAACATACCAAAACTTATGGAATGTAGCAAAAGCACTTGTAGCACTAGCCCTTCACAGTGATTGAAAACATTTATGTTTTCAATGTCAGATTTTACATCTTTTTATCTTGTATATCTCTTAACTATTGTAATTATAGCTACTTTTAAACTTCATACTAGCCTTATAAATTATCAATCCACTACTTTTACTATATACTTAGCTTTCTAGTAAGATTTACTCTTCCTCAAGGAACAAGAAAAATCTCAAATAAACAATCTAATGTTACACCACAAGAAACTAAGAAAAGAAAAAGCAAAGCCCAAAGTTAGTAGAAGGAAGGAAATAACAAAGATTGGAGCAGAAATAAATGAAGCAGAGACTAAAAAGACAATAGGAAAAAGTCAATAAAACTCACAAATGGCCCTTTGAAAAGATAAACAAAATTCACAAATATTTAGCTAGACTCACCAAGAAAAAAGACTAGAAAATAAAATCAAATGGAAGAGAGGACACTGAGGTAATGACACCACGGAAATACAAAAGATCACAAAGAAACTACTATGAATAATTATGTACCAACACATTGGGCAACCTAGAACAAACAGCTAAATTCTCAGAAACATACAACTTACCAAGTCTAAATCATGAAGTAATAGAAGTCTGATCAATTACTAGTAAGGAAATTGAATAAGTAATCAAAAACCTTCAAACAAAATTTCTGGACCAGACAGTTTCACTCACAAATTCTACCAAACATTTAAAGAAGAATTAATACCAATCATTCTCAAGCTTTTGTTAAAAAATAGAAGATGAGAGCTCTTCCAAACACATTTAAAAATTTTTTTTGAAATTCGTTTTAGAAACCCAGCATTATCCTCATACTGAAACCAGACAAAAATGATACAAGAAAATTAGATGCCAATATTCATGACAAACATAGATACAAAAGTCCTTAAGAAAATATTAGCAGGCTAAGTTCAACAATCTATTAAAAGGATCATACATTGTAATCAAATGGGATTTATTCTAGGGATGCTAGGATGGTCAACATTGGAAAATCAACATAATACTACATCACATTAACAAAACGAAGAATAAAAATCCTATGATCTAAAAAGATACAGTAAAAGCATTGACAAAATTCAACATCCATTTATTGTAAAGTCGCAACAAAATGGATTTAGAAGGAATATACTTTAACATAATAAAGGCCATATATGACAAGCCCACAGCTAACAACATATTCAACGGTAAAAAGCTGAAAGCTTTCCCTCTAAGGTCAGTAACAAGATAAGGATGCTGATTCTGGTCACTTTCATCAGCATTGTGCTTGAAGTCCTAGACAGAGCAATTAGACAAGAAAAAGAAATATAAATCATCCAAGTTGGAAAGGAAGAATTAAAAATGCCACTATTTGCAGATGAGATGATGTTATGTAGAAACCCTAAGCACTATCTAAAACTGTTGGATCTAAGAAATCAATTCAGTAAAACTGCAGGATATAAAATCAATATAAAAATTTGTACATACTAATACTAAACTATCATAAAGAGAAGTTAAGAAAACAATCTCATTTCCAAAGCATTAAAAAGAATAAAATGCCTAGGAATAACTTTAACAAAGGAAATAACTAACCTGTACTATGAAAACTATACAAACGTGGTGAAAAAATTGAAGAAAATTCAAATAAATGGAATAAAATTCTGTGTTTATGGACTGGAAGAATTAATGTTTTTACAATGTCCATACTACCCAAAAAAATCTACAGATTCAATGCAATCCCAACCAAAATCCCAATGGTATTTTTCACAAATAAAAAAATCCTATAATTTGTATGGAACCACAAAAGATCCCGAATTGCCAAAGAAATCTTGAGAAAGTAAAACAAACCTGGAGGCATCATACTTCCTGATTTTAAACTATATTACAAAGCTACAGTAAACAAAAGAGTATGGTATTGTCATAAAATCAGACATATGGATTGGTGGAATAGAATGGAGAACCCAGAAATAAACTCATGCATATATGATCAATTTGCTAATTACAAATGAATCAAGAATATACAATGGGGGAAAGGATAGTCTCTTCATTAAATGGTGTTGGGAAAACTAGATAGCCATATGCAAAATAATGAATCTGGACCATTATTTTACACCAGACAGAAAAACGAACTTGAAACAGTTTAAAGATTTGAAAGTATACATTAAACTCCTAGAAGAAAACATAGGTGTTAGGCTGCTTGACATGTGTCTTGGATTTGATTTTTTTTTTCCAGATTGGTCACCAAAGCAAAAAGAACAAAAATAAACAAGTGGGACATTAAGCTTAAAAACTTGTGCACAGCAGGGGCGCCTGGGTGGCTTAGTCAGTTAAGTGTCCGACTTTCGCTTAGGTCATGATCTCACGGTTCGTGGGTTCAAGCCCCACGTCGGGCTCTGTGCTGACTGCCAGCTCAGAGCCTGGAGCCTATTTCAGTCTGTGACTCCCTCTCTATCTGACCCTCCCCTGCTCACGCTGTCTCCTCTCTCTCTCCTAGAAATAAATAAAACATTAAAAAAAAAAAAAAAAAACTTGTGCACAGCAAAGGAAACCAACCATAAAATGAAAACACAACCTATTGAGTGGGAAAAAATATGTGCAAAGCCTATAGGATTTATATTAAAAAGGTGAATTTTATGGCTATGTCAATTACATCTTAATAAATAATTTATATCAAAAAAATTTAAAAACCAGAATAGTTTATTGGCAGCGTTTCTCTTTCAGATTCCCCTCTCCTAGCCCTTCTGAAGAACTGAGCTCTGTGGAGTTCAACTGATAGAGGTGTTCAGTTAATAGAATTGTCCTCTATCTTATCAACGATTGTCTTTGACCCTGGATCTTTAATGGTAAGATCATTGACTATGACTTTTATGGCAATGAAATATATCTTTTTTTTTTTTTTTTTACTGAAGTATAATACTCATGAAAGTACACCAACCTTAAGTATATAAAGTAAACATATCTATCTAATCATTAACCAGGTAAAGAATGCTTCCAGCAGCCTAAAAGTGCCCTTTGTGTGTGTCCATTCAACAAATCCTGTATTCTTCCTAAATGTAACTATAGCCCCAATTTCTGGAATACCCTTGTCTGAGGTATGTAGGATGACTCTTACCATATTCCCTCAGGTAGACTCAGATCTTGGAATATTTGCAAGGTATACTTCATTATGCTTTGGCTGTGAGCTTGCTTCCTTATTTGAAATGGTGTTATTTGGGCACCTGGGTCGTTCAGTTAGTTAAGGATCCGACTCTTGAGTTCAGCTCAATCATGATCTCATGATTTGTGGGTTTGAGTCCTGGGTCAGGCTGCATGCTGACTGTGGAACCTGCTTGGGATTCTCTCTTATTCTTCTCTCTGCCTCTCCCCTCCTCTCTCACTCTCAAAATAAATAAATGAAATTAAAAAAATAAAATGGTGTTATTTCTGTTTTCTTCTCTTTCTGTAGTTTTAATAGAATGTTAAGGGGAAAACACAGCAAAAATATTTCTCTTCTTCCCTCAGTGAAAATCCTTCTCTATTTTAATATGTGAATCCTTGCTTGAAGCCAAAGTAATGAACTTATCTCTTTAGGAATTATAGACTGGTTCCAACTGCCTTTGGAGAAGCGTGATCCTTAAGAAAGAGAGGCACCATGGTGTACTGGAGGAACACTGGATTGGGAGTTAGCCCTGGTATTTGACTATGTTCCTGCTCTTAATATCTGTGTGAAGCTCCTAACTTGTTGGAACTTTAGTTTCTTTCTGTGTAAAATAAAGAGAGTAACAACAGCCTTGTCAAATTCATAGAATTACAGGGAGGATCAAATGGGGCAAATAATATTATCCTATTTGTAAAATGCTATCAAAATATAGTATGGTAATTTTTTGCCTTCACATTGGATGCCCTGGAAAGCTGTCAGGGGATACAAAACAAAAGAGTGTCATGGCTACTGTTGCCTCTTTATTCCATCTTAATGAATATCCCCCCAGCTAATCTGCAGTCACTGAGGAGTCACATTAATATGGAACTTATATAATTCATAAACAGCTACAGCAGCCTGGAAAGGCTTTAATCAGTTGCTTTCACTCTTAATTATTTTAAAACCTCAATAATGGTCAAATGAGCTGCATGGCAGTTTAATTAATTTGCATTAAGCCCAAAGGTCCTGAAAGAGTGGTGAGTTTATGAACATGATGTCTAAAGGCTCGGCAGGAGCATGTCAAGCCTGAATGGGTATCTGGGTTGGTTCCCATGGGATCTTCCCAAGTCAATCTGTGTGTGCATGTGTGTGTGTGTGTGTGTGTGTTGCAGTCTCAAAATTTCCATCTCTGTTTATTTCGTTAGAATCAGTTTTGAAGCCTCTGAAAATGATCTCACTTGCTAAAGAAAAGCTTTGGATTTATCTATAACTCTAATTGACTATCTTCTCCTTGCTCCAGTTTCTGTGTTTAATAGAGAGCTGACTGCATGTTATTTTTATTTCTGTGGAGGAGAATTGATGCTTCTTACTCCCTGCCCATCATACTGATTTGGTAATTAGCATATTTCATCACAAAAATCCCAGTGGGTGATGATGGCATCCCTGAACTGTTTCAATCTGAGCCATATGCTACCCCACATTGACCCTGCTCTGTGCGGTGGCTGCTCATTCACCACCTAGGAGGCTGCTCTTTCAGACAGGTTTCTGGGCATGATAACTCACATTACTGTCCCTCTGGGCTTGGAGTTATAACCCATCTCTCATTATGAGGCATTTATGCCCAAATGGTCAGAGGACAAAGAGGAAGAAAGGGGAAGTAAGTAGAGTCATTCATCTGACTAAGTGTACTGGTCTTCTGTTTTCCATCAAACACAACCATGATGTCTGTGATATTCTGCAATGATAGCAGTAGAAAATGAGTTTAGAAGAGTAGGAATATACTATTTATCTGTCAAGTTGTGAAGATATAATGTGTGAAGCAGGTACAACAGAATCTGGCACATAGGAAAGAAGGTAGTTGTTGACTGAACATTTCCTATTTCAATGCAAGTCCTCTTGCAGAGATGAGTTCTCAACTTGGTGTGTGCTCAAGGTACATCGAGTGGTGCTGTTCCATAGAACTTTCTGCACTGAAATGTGATAGAGCACTGTTCAGTGTGGTAGCCACCAGCCACATGTGGCTACTGAGCGCTTGGTATGTGACTAGTGAGACTGAGAATTTTAATTTTTAATATTTTTTAAATGTTTATTTATTTTCATGAGACAGAGAGACATAGTGTGAACTGAGGAGGGGCAGAGAGAGAGGGAGACACAGAATCTCCAGGCTCTGAGCTGTCAGCACAAAGCCCCGCACAGAGCCTAGCACAGAGCCTGATGTGAGGCTTGAACTCCTGAATTGTGAGATGATGGCCTGAGCTGAAGTTGGATGCTTAACTGACTGAGCCACCCAGGCATCCAAGGAGAAATTCAATTTTTAATTGACTTTTAAATAACCACAGGTGACTAACAACTACTGTGTGGGAAAGTACAGATCTAGACCCTAGTTTTTTTTTTTTTTTTTTTTTTTAGAAGAGGGCCATTCAAACTTTAAATAACTAAGACCTTTTCCATGAGTACTGAGAAACCAGGTTCCTCATAGTCCCCTAGACTAGTCTACAATGTGATCAATGCCATTCACACAACTGGTAGTTCTCAAGTGTCCAGAACATTAATTCTTTGCTACTTTTGAACATGTTAAAATCCATATTGCTATACATGCTCATGGTAGAAAATAGTACTTAGGGAATGGCCTGAATGGTCCCTAATGGGCTCTTACGTGGAAATGTGAGCAAACTGTAATTCTTACTCAAGCTTGTATGGACCTCTCTTAGAAGCAGAAAAAGTTGAAAAAGTAGGAAATTTTCCAAACAGGACAGAGGCATGAAGGTGAGGTGGAGGTGGTGGAATATGGCTTCAAGCTGGATGAGGATCTTGAGCCTCTCTGCTTCTCGAGGGAGGTCCTGGAGTGGGAGGACTCTGTTCTTTTACCTTAGGAGAGAACTGTTACCCTTTGGCTTCGGACATATTGGAAACCAAAAGCATGGCTGGAAGAGAAACACCTTGATAGTAGGGGGACAAGATCATTATTATGTAAGTCATTATGTATTTGCATGGCTACTGGATATCAGACCTCTAGACGGGGAATACAGAGAGCAAAAACAGATGGCACTCTTGCCCTATGGAGCTTGTCACCTAGTGGCACAAACAAACATGATTATGTAATGGTGCAAATGGCTACGACAACAGGTAAGAAATTTACTGGGTGTCATATCAGTGGCTGACAGAGGGCTGTTTCTCTCTGAAACAGAGAAATATTTGGGCTGAATTCTACGGTATGGGTTGTATGCTACACAAAGTATCTCTTGGGATTGAAGAGGAAAGAACAGAAGATGATTAACCATTCTTTCAATACCTTAAATTTAAGGCACTACACTAGCTACTGGCTGGAGATAAAAAAGTGACTAAGATGATTTCTACCTTTCAGGTTTGGAGGTGGGCCTCACTGACGTGGGTAAGTATGTACAAAACAGATGCCAAGGGAGACGCTAGAACATAGTCAGTATCAAAGAGGGTGAACGATATGGGGTTCAGAAGAGACCAAGTTTGCCTTGCTGAAAGAGGTTTAGCCCAGACTTTGGATATGAGCATGAGGTCTTGGGACCACTACCTTCAACTTACGCATGTGGGCTTGGAAAGGGAGCGTCAAAGCTGATACTACTCAATTGAGAAGCTCCCTGTTCATGTTACCTGGTTCCACATAAACCCAGTATTGATGGATAGTCTCATGATGGTGCAGGGGGGGCAGAGAAGGGCAGATGTGAGGAGGGAGCCCACCAAAGACTGAACTTTAATGCTTCTCCAGTCAGGTGGTAAAGCTTAGAACTAATTTAATTTGGCTTAGAGAAAGAATGATTTTTGTTGTATCTTAAAGTTCTGGAGTAAAAGTCCTACTTGTTGTGGGTGAGTACCCTTAAGAAACTTATGGTCATGAAGGTGGGTGGATAAAATCGTATTAATATTTTCCATAGTGCAATTTGAGCCGTAGGTGAGGCATCTTATAGGGCATTCAGAACAAAGGTCACCTATAGTTAGTAGAATCAAGGAAGTCAAAGTATGTAGTAATGTTTGTAATAGCTCACTGAGAACAGGTGGGATTTCACAGGGGAGAGGGAAGGGCATTCTAGGTAAAGAGTTAGAACAAAGGTGTACGAAACATGGAACTTGTTCTGGTAGCCGAGAGGACCTAGTACTTCTGGGACAAACGGATAGAAAAACCTTGCCTTCCTGGCTCAGGAAGTCATTTCCTACAGGGACATGTCCCCACTGAGAATTATTGTATTTTTTTATATTCCCATAGCTCAGGGATATTTTATCAAACTACACTCCAAACTATAGCTTGTTTTGAAAAAATCAATACAAGTATTATTTGAAATATAGTAAAATACTGGATATGCTTTTTATAAACTACAAAGAACCTTTGAGGACCTTCTTTTTAGACTTATTCACTGCCACTCCTCCTCCCCATTTGAAGATCCGTGGATATGAGTACAGCTTAAGGATGTGTGGGGAAAGCCATGGGTGTTAGAACTGGGAGTTTGGTAATAAGCAGCTGAAGCAGTTTGCTTCAGACTAAGCTGTTAACAGTAGGCACAGAAGAAATCAATCTGATCAGAGGGCTCTCATCAGAATAAGATGGACTTAATTGAGGAAGACGATTTTTTGGGAGAGGTACTCTGAAGAAGGCACTGAAGAACATAAAGGTGTGCAGAATAGTAGGATAGGAGAAAATGAATATTCACTTAGTGCTATGTTGCTGAATGAATAAGCAGATAATGAATGAATGAAGGCATGAAATTATGCAGGTTAAAGTTCCCATGAGTAGAAAAAGTCATTGAGGGACAAGTTCTCAAAAAAATGAGCAAGTGACAAAAATGCAGGGCTCATATTTGGAACTCTGTAGGTTGATAACAGGTAAACAAAAAAAAGTTCTTATTGCTACCATCACATGAGAAGAAAAAGATTCCTTGGAGCTAATGGAAATTGAGTACCATTACCAGACTGGTTACCCAGAGTCAGAAAGAGCAGTTATTTGAGTGAGGTGTACTCTGGGAATTTTATCTATTCTCAGTTGAAAATCAGAGTTTTTCCTTTCATGTGAAATAACCCCATAAAACCTCCTGGGCCTTCAGTAGATTAACTCTGAGAAAAATTCAGGCAGAAAATAGAGGCAATGGTCAAGCTGTGGTATCAGCTGCTCAACCCAGGGTATGAAATTGGATTTAATTTAGCGGGAAGCAATTTTGGGGTGAGATGCCTACCTGCTAGGACTGAAGGAGAGTCAGTAACCTTGGTGGCCTGGCTGTCCAGTGATGGCAGGCTGGATTTCTCTCTGCAAAGGCACCTAGCAGGGAGAGGGAGGAGAGGAGAGGAGAGGAGAAGCAAGCTCATTAGTATTTGGAGAGAGGAGAAGGCTATTTTATCTAAGATGCATGGCTTCCTGCCTGGAAGCCAAGCA
The DNA here is from genome assembly GCF_003009895.1 of Hyaena hyaena. Taxonomy (NCBI): domain Eukaryota; kingdom Metazoa; phylum Chordata; class Mammalia; order Carnivora; family Hyaenidae; genus Hyaena; species Hyaena hyaena. The sequence goes on from NW_024080673.1 coordinate 2,693,971, forward strand.
CACAGAGGCCAGCCTGGAGGGGGGTTTTCATCCTGTGAATGTAGTCATGAAACTTTGTAGGAGGCTCTTGCATAAGAATTCTGCTGCCATTTTTAAAAAGAAGGCAAAGTGAGTAATTTTCTAGAAGGTCAGAAATCTGGTCAGCCCCCCTTTTCCTGCCCAGGTTCTGAATGATTTGAAAATGAAGACAAAGGAGAGGAAGGTCTAAGCCAAATGTCACCTTTATTAGGTGTAAAAACCAGGACGGAGGGGATAGCTTTACATTTGTTAGTGTCCCCAGAATTAAACACACTCATCCCTCCCCTGAAATTGGTGGCACCTGAAAAGGCAGCCCCCTCTCTCCTATGCTGCAGAGACCCTCCTCTAAAGGTGTACCAGAGACTACCTGCTTCCCAAGAGAAGCTCGTTCCTTACAGGGAGAAGGGGGAGCTGAGATAAGCATGTCCAGTTGTTCTCCAACGTGTAATTCTACCTCTTAATAGGAAAAGAAGCCAGAAATGGGGTAACCAGCAGAGTGGGGAAGCTATGCTCCTTCTAGTATGTGGCTGAACCTAGAGGTTTTCCTGGTTCATTCAGGAACCTTTTCAGGACTCAGAGCATAGCAGCTTCCTCCACGACACCCCTTCCCCACTCCTTGTTGAACCGCTGTGGGATTTAAAGGCAACTGACTTCTCAGGGGCTTTACGGCGAAGGTGGTTGCAGTTATGGTTTCCCAGAAAAGGTATCCCAAAGCACTTTTGGAGATTGAATTCAATTCAATTCCGTGACCTGTTCTCAGACTGACTAGATATACTGGGAAGTGGCAAGAAGCCTGTACTCAGAATTGGCTAGGAAACCAGCAGGGCTCAGGGTGAGAAAAAAAAGACAGGTTCAAAAATTATTAAGAGTTGTAAGACAGCGACGCTAGAGCATTGATCCAATTTCAGGATCCTATCCGTGCAGGGTCTTGTGCCTACGCACAGCTCCCACTTCCATGAAGCCAGCCCTCCGTGCTTACGGATGCTATTCATGCTCTGGACTATTTCCTCCTTTCCCTGTGCTCCGGCTGGGTCTAAGTCTTGGTAGGTCTGCCTCTCTCTCACACACACACCTTTATATAATTTATTTGTTACACATGTAAATTATCTTTATCAGAAGTGCAGTTTCATCAGTTTCCACAAAACAAACACGTCCAAGTAACCAGCCTCCACTTCAATTAACAGAACATTATCAGAATCTCAGAAACCCCTTCATGTTCTTTCTAACCTGCACCCCATTTTCTTTTTGTGATTGGCTTTCCTTCAATTATCTTTGTAAGATTTATCTATATAGTAGTATGAGTTAAATTCACTCATTTACACTGCTGTATTTTAAGTCAGTGCATTAACATGCAAGTTATTTATTTCTTCTACACTTGATGGATATTTGCATTGTCTCTAGTTTTGGGCTGTTACAGTTCATGTAGCCGTGAACATTCTGGTGTGTCACCCCTGGTGCATCTGAGCACTTGCTTTGTCGGAGTCTCTGGCTCATGGAGGAAGTGTATGCTCAACTTTAGTTACTGTTGTTTTCTCAAACTGATCGAGCACTTTACCCTCCTACTAGCAGTATAGGAGAGTTCCATTTGCTTAATACTCTTGCCAACATTGGTTTTGTCTTGTTAAAACTGTTTTTATTCTTATTTTAGCTATTGCAGTTGGAGGGTTGTATAAAACTTGATCAATTTGATCAATAAAAACGGATCCAAAATTGACCCTTATTTCAGAAAGGATTGAAAGATTCTTAGACTTGTACGTAAAACACACTTCCTGGCTCAGCTTCTCTCTGTGCATTGGCTTTACTCTTTTGCACAATTTTTTTTTCCCTCTGCATGGTGGCAAATAGAGCCATGGCAAATTCTATTGCGGTTAGAAGTTGGAAATGAAGAGCCCTTCAGACTAGAGGTGTCAAGAAAGGGAATTTAAGGAACTGGCACAAGTGAGGAGGAGGAGGGTAGGGACTCTCAGGTGTAACGTAGACAGAACAGTCACGTCAAAGCTGTTCTAGCTGCAGCAGCAGATTCTGCTGGAACCATGGTCCGCACGGCTGAGAGGTGGCAAGGCAAGAGTGTGCAAGTGAGTCCCTGCGGCAGAGGAGCTTGGCTGCTACCACTGGTTTGTCCACGTCTGGTTTAGGAAAATTAATCTGGCCAAGGTCCATTCAAGGCAAAGAGAAAGGCTGGAGGCTGGTCAGGGCAGGAGAAAGGGATGATGGAGGGCCTGGATTAGTGCTTAGGGTGGTATCAGAAGACCAAGAAGAATTACACGTATTTGAAAGGGAGAATTGATGACCCTTGGCTAGATTCCTGTTCTCATGCGGGACAACTGGATGCACATAGACAGGCACTGTGTGGTCTCCTTCCCTGCCTCCAGTGGAGAAGCACGGATAAAAAATTACACATATTAGGCACCTCTTGTTAAACTGTTGTCTAATTGCCTAACAAAATAGTGTTGGTGCTCACTGGTCTAAATTTAGAAGAGCGTTACACGGTAAAAGTACTTTGGTGTCTTTAGTTGATTTCATGACTTCACATGATGGGAAGAAAGGTTCAATTTGCATATTCACTTCTGTAAAGAAATGGAGCACACCAAAATATATTAATATATCTGCACATTTGTACTTTGTATAGCTCGTTTTCTCCATGACTTCCTGCCCTATCTTCCTGCCCAGGTGTGCTTGAAAAGTTGCACAGTACAACATGAATTCTTCTTTCATTTTAATACTTGCATATTGTCCTGTTAGTATACGAAGTTGACTTTCTTCAGAAATGTGTGTAGTTCTTTTAAATATTTTTAAAAATATTTCATTCTGCCCCCTTCTCAAATGCCTATTTTAGGAGACAGAAGATATATACCTCTTTTGCGACCAGAGATATGAGAACATGTGTAGAACCAGCATTCAGTGATTGGTGTGGAAGGGAGGTAGTGGTGATAGAATGATTAGGGGTCTTCGGTCTTTGCTGGAATGAGTTACTCTGCTCTTTGCCTAAGGCCACAAGTTTACTGCTGACGTGTGGGGAGGTCTGTGTCTCTGGGTATCTTCAACCAAATCTGTGGTGGGGGAATGTTTGGAGGAGTAATGTACTGAAAGAGGGATCCAATTAGTCAGTGATAGGAAGAGTTGTGCATTCCTAGACTGATGCGTTTATACCCATTGTCCCTCACTAGAAATGGCCATAAATCTCAATACAAACCTATGCTCACAAGGCCTCAATTTCCAACTGTCTAGTATGAGGGTAAGCGCACCTGTTGCACTTTCATCCTAGCTGTATTGTGAACATCACACATACATGAAAGGTCTACATAACATAAAGAATTTGTTATTAACCAAATAATAGCAAGCTCCAGAAACCCTTCAGACACTCCCCCATGAGACCTTTAGACTTGGAGAATTTGACTTTGAAGAAATAGAAAAACAGGAAAAGAGAGTATTTATTACCAGTTCTCATTTAAGCCAAGTTTGCTTATCCTGTTTATCTAAAATAAGAGCCAACAATCTGGAGTGGTTTCAATTGGATCTAAATATTTCTCCACATTTGAGTGGGCTCCAAGAACCTATTCCAGCACTTAGGCCAAAACATCTGCGTGTTCTGGAGGACAGCAAGGTTGTCTGCATATTCAGGGGCTCTGTTTTGGCTAAAGACAGGCAATGGTGTCATCATTCCCACCCTGTGGCCATCCAGCCACCTCCTGCCACTCTGACTTGACTGTGGGTATTGAGCCTGTAATTTAGTCACGATGGAAGCAAGTTTCTGTTTTTAGCAACTCAGGCCACTCTGTCTGGACATCTTAACTCTGGGAAGCTGGCCTTTGCTCAGACACTGTTTCTGCTGTGGGAGAAAAGAGCTATCATGACTAATGTTTACTGAGACCTTGGTATGCACCAGGCACTATTCTAAGCACAGTCCTATGTTACCTCATTTATTCCTCATAAAGCTTGAAGTAGGTACCGTCACTGTTCCTGCTTTATAGATAAGGAGAGAGAGGCATGGAAAGGCTTAACTCGTTAAGTTCACTCCACGAGTAAGCAGCATCATGGATGATACTGCCACTGGGCAACCAGAGGCAAGACTATGACCACTAAGATGAGATGCTACCTGTATAACAGCAGGCAAGGCTACATAGCTACTACTGGATGAACATCACGTCACATGGCAATAAAAAGCCAGGCCATCTGGCTACAGGGTCTACATTCTTACCACTGCTCAGCACTGTGTTTTTGCTCTCACGGTACTGAGTAGATGTTCAATAAACAGTGTGCTAAACTGAAGTGCATTGTGGTCCAACTGCTTCCCTGTTGGAGTTCCTTCATTTTCTGTCTTCTGCTGCTCCTCATGGCACCTAGAACAAAGCCTTGAACATGACTGTCCTCCTCTGGAATAACTAAAATGTAGTCTTCCAGTAATATTCCCGAAGTCTGGTATCTCTTCTCTTTGCATCTCCTTTGAAGATCCAGTCCCATTCACCTCCTCCTAGCTTCTCCAAGCAAACAACCCATCATGCCACATGTCAATACACCTGACAGTTCTTCTTTTGCTCATTCTCAAATTGTTCTATGCCATGTAATGACTTTCCAGAAGCCAGTGAGAATGCGTGGCCCTTAAGAAGTGACACAGCTTGGTCCTAGAGAAGTGGAGCAGGAGGCACAGGTCCACGGAAGGGTTGAATGAACAACCCTAGTGGGCCCTCAAAGTTTCTGTCTCTTCTGAGGAGAGAAGTAACATTCTTAGAGTGGATTATCACCACAGATTAAAAATGGACACAGCGTTTCCCATTGAACATGTCTGGGATAGAGTCTGAGAATTTGCATTTCTAGCAAATTTCCAGGCGGTACTGCTGCTGCTCCGGGCACTGCAGCTTGAGACCACTACACTATACCCCCTTCCCCCCCGTCCCCCTCTCTAGGGCCAGTCTTCCTATACTTCAGAGAAAACTCTTATAGATGAATTTCGCCTGGGAGTTTGGAAGGACTCCTGCCCCAAGGCAGTTCTTTCTGAGCAGCCTTGGCTGCATCCTCATTGTGGACACTTGAGTGAAGAGTTAATCCTGAACAAAGTCCCGACACTTGGCCTTGCTGGTCTGAAACCAAGGGCTATTCTAAGTGTGATGTGGTATTTGTGGTGGCCATGGCTAGCCAGGAGAATGTGTGATCTATGTCTCCCCATTAGGAACCTGTTAGCCACCAATTCCACTTGCCAACTATTGTCCTATTGGAATCCTGATTTTGAAGGCAGAGAAAAGTGCCTAGTGAAAGTCCTCTCTCCTATCCCTCCCAAGCCACCAAGTTTTCCTCTTCAGAACAGTGCTACCTCCTCTTTGAATCTTCTCCAACCTCTCTGGATAGATTATAGCTTTCACCTCTGGGATCCCCCAACATTGTAAGCACATCTTTACCACCACATCTGTGGCACTGATTTAGACTGTGAGCAACCAGAGGGCATATTTTTCAGCATTGTTAATCCTTATGAAAGTGCAGGAACAACGTGAGGACTCTCTAAATGTTTGACAAATTATTACAAAAGCAACAATTAGGAAGACAACACAACTGATGTAACACAGTCTGGCTTTGGAGTCATCTGAGCTGAGTGTAGGTTCTAGCTTTGCCACCTGTTAATTGTGTAAATGTGTATAGGAATTACTTAATGTAGTTCATTCCCTGTTTTCTAACCTGTAAGATAAATACAACCTCTTCCTCATAGGGCTGTTGTGGTAATGAATAAGATAATAGAAATAAAGCTTCTATCACCATGCCTCACACGCAGTAGGGGCTCATGCAGTGGTATTTATGAAAGAACCTTGTTTTGGACAGTAAGGAGTAGGTGGGAAGAGGACTGGCACATGAAGAAGAGTCCTGGAGCCTTTGTCTTTCAGGGCCTTATTCAGTATTATCTTTCAATCTGAGATATTGAATGGGATAAAGCAGGATATTCTACACTGTAGATGTGCCCTATTTGAGGGACAGAGCCAAGGACAATGGAAAGAATCAACACAACAGACTGATTTTCACTTCCATTTCTGTGTTTGGTTTTAGTGGTTTGAATTTACTGGCTGTTCCCTTTCAGAGACACCCTTTCTGTCTGTATCCATCAGCTGATCTGAATCCTACAAAGAGTAGAGGCAATCATAGTAAAACCCGAATAGACCTGTGCTGAGAACTAGGACATCAGGGACCTGTGTTTAATAGGTGTTTGAGAATGACAATGTTTATTGTATATGCACAATATGTCAGGGTTATTGAGAAACACTCCTTGTTAAAAGAAATACCATATGATCCGGTAATTCCCCTGCTGGGTATTCACCCAAAGAAAATGAAAACACCCATTTGAAAAATATATGCATTATGTATACTGCATTATTTACAATAGCCACATTATAGAAGCAACCCAAATGTCCATCAATTTGAATAAAGGAGGTGTGGTGTGTGTGTTTATATAGTGGGATATTACTTGCAGAAAATAAGTAATGATTTCTTTCCATTTGTGACACTATGGATGGATATTGAGGGCATTATACTTAGATGACAAATACCATATGCTTTCACATATTATATGTGGAATCTAAAAAACAAAACAATAGGAACACCCAAATACATTAAATAGTTAATGACAAACATAAAGGAATGAATAGAATACAATAATGATAGGGGACTTTAACACCCCACTTATATCAATGGACACATCGTCTAGACAGAAAATCAACAAGGAAACAATGGCTTTAAGTGGCACACTGGACCAGATGGACATAACAGATAGATTCAGAACATTCCATCCTAAAATAGCAGAATACACATTCTTTGCAAGTGCACATGGAACATTCTACAGAAGAGATCACATATTAGCCCACCAAATAAACCTGAACAAATTTAAGAAGGTCAAAATCATACCATGCATACTTTCTGACCATAATGCTATGAAACTAGAATTCAACTATAAGAAAAAGTCTGGAAAGACCACAAATACATGAAGATTAAATAATATGCTTCTAACAATGAATGGTTAACCAGGAAATAAAAGAATAAACAAGTACGTAGAAAGAAATGAAAATAAAAACCCAAAGGTCCAAAACATGTGAGAATAGCAAGAGCAGGTCTAAGAGAGAAGTTTATAGCGATGCAGGCCCAACCCAACAAGTAAGAAAAATCTCAAACTACCTAAATTTTCACCTAAAGGAGCTAAAAAAAAAGAATAAATGAAGCCTAAAACCAGCAGAATGAAGAAAATAATAAGGATTAGAGCAGAAATGAATGGTAAAGTAAAAAAAAAAAAAAAAAACCAATAGAAACAGATCAATGAAACCAGAAGCTGGGTCTTTGGGAAAAATCAATAAAATTGATAAACCTCTAGCCATACTTATCAAAAATTAAAGAAATGACTCAAATAAATAAATCACAAATAAAAGAGGAGAAATAACAAGCAATACCACAGAAATACAATCATAAGAGAATACTATGAAAAACTATATCCCAACAAACTGGATAACTTAGAAGAAATGGATAAATTCCTAGAAGTATATAAACTACCAAAACTGGATTGGGAGGAAATAGATAATTTGAACAGACTGATAACCAGCAAAGAAATTGAGTCAGTAACAACAACAACAACCAAAAACCTTCCAACAACCAAAAGTTCAGGGCTAGATGGCTCTACCAAACTATTTTATTTTATTTGTATTTGTGAGGAAGAGAGAGAACTGGGGAGAGAGCCAGAGGGAGGGAGGAAGGATGAGGTGGGGGAGAGAGAGAAAGAGAGAGAAAATCTCAAGCATGCTCCTTGCTCAGCATAAAGCCTGACATGGGACTTGATCCTACAACCTTGTGATCATGACCTGAGCTGAAATAAAGAGTTGGATGCTCAACTGACTAAGCCATCCCCTTTTTTTTTTATATGTATTGAAATTTTACAGAAGAGTTACTACCTATTCTTCTTAAAGAATTCCAGAGAATAGATAAGGCAGGAAAACTTCCAAATTTATTCTGTGAGTTTAGCATTACCCTGATACCAAAACCAGAAAAAAAAAAACACTAAAAAAGAGAACTACAGACTACTATCCCTGAACATAGATGCAAAAACTCTTAATAAAATACTAGCAAACCAAATTCAGCAATACATCAAAAAATTATTCACCATGTAGGATTTATTCCTGGGTTGCAGGGGTGGTTCAATATTCATAAATCAATGTGATATATCACATCAATAAAAGAATGTATAAAAACCATATGATTATTTCAAAAGATGCAAAAAAAAAAAGCATTGGACAAGGTACAACATCCATTCATCATGAATATCTCAACAAAAAAGTTTTAGAGGAAATATACCTCAACATAATAAAGACTATCTAAAAAAAAAGTAAAGGCCACCTATGAGAAATCCATAGTTAATATCATTCTTAATGGGGAAAAACTCAGAGCTGTTCCCCTAAAGTCAGGAACAAGACCAGGAGGTCCACTTTCATCAATTTTATTCAACATAGTACTGGAAGTCCCAGCCCCAGCAATCAGGTAACAAAAAGAAAAAAAGGCATCCAAGTCTATAAGGAAGAGGTATAACTTTCACTATTTGCAGATGACATGTCACTCTATATAGAATACCCCAAAGATTCCACAGAAAACTGCTAGAACTGATACACAAATTCAGTAAAGTCACAGGATCCAAAATCAATTTCTATGCACCAATAATGAAGTAGTAGAAAGAGAAATTAAGAATCATTTCCACTTAGAACTGCACCAAAAACACTAAGATACCTAGCAAGAAACCTAACCAAAGAAGTGAAAGATATGTATTCTAAAAACTATGAAACAATGATGAAAGAATTTCAAGATGACACAAGGAAATAAAAAGACATTCCATGTTCATGGATTGGAAAAATATTGTTAAAATGTCTATATACTAACCAAAGAAATCTATAAATTTAATGAAATCCCTATCAAAATACTAATAGCATTTTTTACAGAAGCATAACAATCCTAAAATTGTATGGAACTACAAAAGATCCTGAATAGCCAAAGCCATCTTGAAAAAGAGAAGCAAAGCTGGAGGCATTGCAGTTCTGAACTTCAAGTTATATTACAAAGCTGTAGTGATCAAAACAGTATGGCATTGGCACAAAAATAACACACAAAGATTAATGGACCATCATAGGAAACCCAGAAATAAACCCACAATGATATGGTCAATTAATCATTGACAAATGGGAAAGACTATCCAATGAGAAAAGAAAGACTATCCAATGGGAAAAAGTGTCTTCAACAAACTGTGTTGGGAAAACTGGACAGCAACATGCAAAAAAATGAAATAGAACCACTGCCTTACACCGTATGCAAAAATAAATTCATAATGGATGAAAGACCTAACCATGAGACCTGAAACCACAAAGATCCTAGAGGAGATCATAGCCAGTAATGTCTTTGACATTGTCTGTAGCAACTTCTTTTCAGATAGGTCTCCTGAGTCAAGAGAAAGAAAAGCAAAAATAAACTATTTGGACCACATCGAAATAAAAAGCTTCTGTATAGTGAAGGAAACCCTCAACAAGACTAAAAGTCAATCTACAGAATGAGAGAAGATATTTGTAAAATGATATATCTAAGAAAGGGTTAGCATGCAAATATATAAAAAACTTATAGAACTCAATACTCCCAAAACAAATAATCCAATTAAAACTGGGAAGAAAACACGAACAGATATTTCTCCAAAGAAGGTATTCAGATGGCCAAAGATGATGTTCAACATCAATGATCATCAGGAAAATGCAAATGAGATATCACTTTACACCTGTCAGAATGGCTAAATTCAACAACACAAGAAATAACAGGTATTGGCAAGGATGTGGAGACAGGGCTACCCTTATGCACTGTTGGTGGGAATGTAAACTGGTGTAGCCACTCTGGAGAACAGTATGGAGGTTCCTCAAAAATTTAAAAATAGAGTTACCCTATGATCCAGCATTCATGCTCTTGGGGTTTTTACCTAAAGAATTTAAAAACAGTAGTTAAAGAGATACATGGATCTCTAGGTTTATAGCAGCATTATTTAAAATAACCAGGATGTGGAAGCAGTCCAAGTATCCATCAACTGATGAATGAATAAAGAAGATGTGGCATATATATACAATGGAATATTATTCAGTCATAAAAAAGAATGAAATGTTGTCATTTGCAATGACATGGCTGCAGTATAATGCTAAGAAAATAAGTCAGAGAAAGACAAATACCATATGATTGCACTCATATGTGGAATTTAAGAAGCAAAACAAGGAAAGAGGAAGAAATAACAGAAACAAAGCAAGAAATAAACTCTTAAGGGGTGCCTGGGTGGCTCAATCAGTTAAGCATCCAACTACAACTCAGGTCAAAGTCTCACGGCCAGAGTTTGAGACTTGCATTGGGCTCTGTGCTGACAGCTCAGAGCCTGGAGCCTGCTTCAGATTCTGTGTCTCCCTCTCTTTACCTCTTCCCTGCTTGCTTGCTCGCACTCTCACTCAAAAATAAATAAACATTAAAAATTTTAAAAAAAAGAAACAGATGCTTAATTATAGAGAACGATCTGATTGTTACCAGAGGGCAGGTGAGTGTGGAGATAGGTTAAATAGCTGATAAGAATTAAGGAGTGCACTTTTCATGATGAGCATCAGGTAGTACATGTAACTGTTGAATCACCATATTGTACACCTCAAACTAATATTACACAGTATGTTAACAACCGGAGTTAGAGTGAAAACTTAAAGAAGAACTGAAAAACTCAGACTCTTAAATATGGAGAACTGGTAAGGCGACGGGCAAAAAAGTTAAAGGGGATTAAGAGGTGCAAAATCCTGGTTATAAAAATAAGCCAGTCATGAAAATGCAGAGTACAGCATAGGGAATATACTCAATAATATTGTAATTACATTCTTTGATAACAGATGGTGGCTACACTTACCCTGGTGAGCACTGAGTAATATATACAATCTTGCAATATGTTGTACACCTGAAACTAATAAACATTGTGTGCTGTACTTCAATTAAAAAATAACTCTCCTTGTTCATTCCTCCTCTAAGCTGTGGTTGGCTTTCAGGTTAGCAGACTTCCTTTTGGTGCTGTGGGAAGTACACTACGTAATGTGTTTGAAATTATGAGCTCCAGTAGTGCTAGATTCACATCCAGTTCTCCTCTTCCACGCATAAGGAAGACAGGTGTCCTTGCAACTAGACAGAGCCAAGTGCCTAGTTTTGGGTGACTTGCAGATAGAGGTGGTAGATTTCCCACACACCCCTCCGTCTTTTCCTGGGCAGGTGATCCTGCAGGAGGCTTCATTTTTTTGTTTTTTGTTTTGTTTTGTTTTGAAGGGACAGAGATGCGAGATTAAAACCACCCGACTCCGAACTCTAACAGGAGGAAAGCTGCCTTAAAGAGGCAACTGTATCACCCCAAATACCTTGTTGCATTAAGTCACTGAAATTGGGGGTGGTTTGTTATTCTAAGATATCACAGTGTATGCCAATTCAAAAAGCAGTGAGAAGATGCCGCACATCTTTTCACACTTTCTCCATCATCAGTAGTTCATACATGGTATTCCACTCATGCGTTCAGCAAAGTAGCCCAGGCATGTTAGTTTCTAATTTTCTTGACAATTATGTATTTGGCCGTATGCCTTCATCCCAACCCCCTCCCCCCAATTCTGGAGGAATCACATTAGCCCAAATTCTTCAGATGAGACATAGATGCCATCCTGGTTATAGGAAACCTGTCCCTATCCTGTTCAAAAATGTTCAGACTTTACTAATGGTGAGGAAAGAGTACTAGCTTCTCTGTAAACAGAACAGCGTCTCTTCTCTTGAATGCTGACAAAAACTGAGGACTGATGGATGTGGGGGGGAGGAGGGATGGGCATGGAGGAGGGCACTTGTGGGGATGAGCACTGGGTGTTATGTGGAAACTAATTTGACAATAAACTATTTGGAAAAAAAAAGAACAGGGTCTCTTGATGGATCATTGGTTGATAAAATCAAGGGAAATACATAAGTCAATAGTTAATTATTATGAGTCATTAGTCTATTTTTATTATTTCTTGGCCATGTGCCCCCCACCCCAGTAGAGGAGGTAGCATAGTATAGATTATCTAGATCATGGAAAGTGAAACTTGTTTCCTGCGGGAAGTTTGATTAGGATGAGCAGTGAGACTGAATATAATTACAGGTCCGGGGTTATGGTCACACTCCACTGTGACTCTGCTAGACACTGTTTCTATCATGTTTTGTACAAGTGGAGACTTTCGTGCTCAAGGAACTCACTGTTAACTGTACAGCATGGCAAACTCCAATCAAGTCCTGTGCCTCAGTTTCCTTATGGTGAAATGGGGCTATCACATACCTACCAGGCTTTTTGAAAAGATATGCTTTGTACTTTTCTTAATAGTTTCACTTTATTGTGGGTAAATACAATTTCCAAAGAACACACACAAAGAATACAAGCATCAAAAGAACCCAGGATCAGAGACAGGCTATAATAAAGTTTCCAAATGAGGAAACATAGAAAATGTTCAGAGGTTGGCATACTACCTCCCTCGGGCCAGATCTGGCTGCCTGTTTATTTATGTAAATAAAGTTTCATTAAAACAGTGAAGCTCATTCATCCTACCTAATGCTTACGGCTGTGCTCACAGTACAACAGCAGAGTTGAGTAGTTGTGGCCCAGAAGGCCTATGAATCTGTGTTTCTATCAAGTCCCAGCCAGTTGATGCTGATGTTGCTGCTCTGGGGACCACAGCTGAGAGGCATAAGACTAGGGATTACAGGGATCAAGACATACTGATGAGACAAATTCCAATGGAAATGGGACAGAATGGGCGCCAGCTGTGCATGGAGCTGCTCTCCAACTTCCAGAACAGGGGTAGGGGAGAGAGGTGCTTCAGAGACCTCTTTCTCTTGGACTCTGCCAGTGTTAAAAAAAAAAAAAAAAAAAAAGGTGAGCAGGGTGCCTGGGTGTCTCAGTAGGTTGAGTATCAGACTCTTGATTTTGGCCCAGGTCATGATCTCACGGTTGTGAGAATGAGCCCCATGTTGCGAGCACAGAGCCTGCATGAGCTTCTCTATCTCCCTCTCTCTCAATATAAATAAACTAAAAAAAGGTGGATATCCAAGGGCAAACATAAGCAAGCAATTAATGCTATAGTTATTGAGCTCATGCTGCACACATACTTGAGGAACTCCGTAAATAGTTGGTTATAAAAGAACCCCTCTGTTCGTGGGCGTGTGGGAATCCTATAAATCTATAGCATCCAAGGCCAAACATTCCTCAGGTATGGCCAGTAGGGACTGACGTGTAGCTATAGAATTAAATTCTAAATGAACACCTTAATCTGGTAATACTTGTTTTTGATGGATGCCAACTACTGAGCTCTGGGAACTAGTCTCTTGGAGAGATAAAGCCAAGCAGTGAGAGGCAGGCTTGGTTTTCTTTTAACTTACCTATCTGTCCCCCTGTATCTACTGCTTTGGGGCATCAGTTAACTAGTGTAGGGATTGTTACAAAAGAAGCCACTTGGCATAGAGGGGAAATATGGTAGGCGGAAGAGTCCCACCCAGGTAGGGAATGGAATGGAGACTGCCCACAGTCTTTGTTAAAATATTCTGCTCCAGGAGCTCCTGGGTGGCTCAGTCGGTTCAGTGTCTGACTCTGGATTTTGGCTCCGGTGATGACCTCCCAGTTGAGAGAAGAGAGCTCTGTGCTGGGCTCCATGCTGACAGTGCCAAGCCAAGCTCTCCTCCTCCCCAGCTCTCTCTTTCTCTCTCAATAAAAACAAAAAAAATTCTGGGGTGCCTGGGTGGCTCAGTCAGTTAAGTGTCTGACTTCAGCTCAGGTCATGATCTCTTGATTCATGAGTTCTGACCCCATATTGGGCTCTCTGCTGCCAGGACACAGCTCGTTTTGGATCTTCTTTCACCCTCTCTCTGTTCCCCATCCCCCGCCCCAAAATGAACAAACATTAAAAAACATTCTGGTGCAAAGGAAAAAGGCCGGAGTCTTCTTACCTGTGAGGCTTCAGAATAGGAAGTGAGATCCTGCTGTTGTTGCCTAGTCTGGAAAATTCTCTTCACAGGGACACACGGCCAGGAGGATTCGGGTGAAAGAGGCGGTTTCTGACCCTACTGTCCCGTGCACATCAGACGTGGTGTTCCAGGCTGGGCTTCGGCTCTTTGGAAGGAAGCTCTTGAGGGACAGTCAAGGAAGGCTGGAATTCACCGAGGGCCGCCCTTCCTTCGCCCTGCAGACCCCGCTCTGCCTTCATTCCTACAATGTGGGGCCCTGCAGCCTTAGAGCAAGCAGCTCCTCTGCAGGCTCCGTGGGGTGCGCACGTCTCTGGGAGAAGCTGGCCAAGCCACTCGGGGCACGTGTGAAACATGAAGGCCATTAGGGACCGGCTGGCCAGTTGACTGAGGACTGACCCATCAGGAGGGAGGTTTTGAAAGTGAAACTCCAGTGGAGTCCTCTTTCAGCCCAGCTGAGGGTACTTCTTGCCTGGGGGATGTCTTTTTCCCGGGCCTGAGAGGATCTAGGGGAAGGTAGAGATACCGGACAAACTGAGAAGGGAATCATAGAGGCCTGGATACTGCACAGTCTACTTCCTCTCTAGTCTCTCCAGAGATTTCTGCTTATCCTGCCGAATTCAGTTTTAGGACCATCCTCCTCCTCTTCTCTGAGAAGTCTTTCCTTACCTTCCTTCAGGGCTGGTCTCTTCCACCTTTGGCTTCTAGAACACACCTCTATCACGGCACTTTGCACATTGCTCACGTTACTTGGTTACATGTCTGTTTTGGCCCCTGAAACATATGTGCCTTTATTTTACTTATTTAAAAACACTTAATCCATTTTAATCTTGAATACTTAATGAACACTAACTCAGTGAATCTTTGTTCCTCGTTTTCTTCCTGCTTTATTGACATAATCAAGATATACCAGGGGCACCTGGGGGTGGCTCAGTCCGTTAGGTGTCTGACTTCAGCTCAGGTCATGATCTCACAGTCCGTGAGTTTGTCCATGGGTTTGAGCCCAGTGTCGGGTTCTGTGCTGGCAGCTTGGGACCTGGCGCCTGCTCTGGATTCTGTGTCTCCCTCCCCTCTCTCTCCAGCCCCCCCACTCGCACTCTGTCTCTCTCTGTCTCAAAAATAAACAAACATTAACAAAATTTTTTCTAAAAGATGTAACATTCTGTAAGTTTAAGGTGTACAACATGATTTGCTACACATACTTTGTAAAACAGCTACCACAGTAGGGTTAGTTAACATTTCCTTCACTTCACTTGTGTGTGCCTTGAGCACATTTGAAATTTACTCTGTAGCAACTTTCATGTATCTAATACAGTATCATTAACTGTAGTCACACTGTAGTACATTAGGTCCCCAGGATGTATTCATCTAATGGCAAGTTTGTACCCTTTAACCAACATTTCCCCATTCCCTCCAGCCCTCAGCCTCTGTCAACCACCCTCTGTCTTTCCATGAGTTTGGCTTTTTTTTTTTTTTTAGATTTCACAGATAAATGAGATCGTTAAGTGTTTGTTTTTCTCTGACATTTCACTTAGCACAACACCTTCAAGATCCGTCTATGTCGTTGCCAATAGGAGGGTTTCCTTCTTTGTCAAGGCTGAATAACATTCCATTGTAAATATATACCACATCTTTTATCCCTTTGTTCATCGTCAGATACTTAAGCTGTCTCCACGTCTTGGCTCTGGGGCAATGAATGTGGGTGCAGATGGTTTTTTCAATTATTGCTTGTTTTCTTAGGTTAAATATCCAGAAGTGGAATTGCAGGATCCTATAGTACTGATTTTATCTTGTTTTATTTTATTTTATTTTGCTTTATTTTTGAGGAACCGTCATACTTTTTTCCATAGTGCCTGCACCAATTTACATTCCCACCAACAGTGTACAGGAATCCCCTTTTCTCCACATTCCCATCAGCATTTCTTATCACTCATCTTTTTGATAATAGCCATTCTAACAGGTGTGCAATGATACATATCTTATTGTGGTTTTGATTTGTGTTTTACTGATGATGAGTGATGTTGAGCACCTTTTCATGTACCGGTTGGCCATCTGTATTCTTCTTTGGAAAAATGTCTTTTTGAGTCTTTTGGTCATTTTTAATCAGATTACAAATATTTTTTGCTCTTGGGTTGTACGAGTTCCATATATGTTTTGAATATTAATCTCCTATTAGATATATGGTTTGCATATTTTCCCCTGTTCTAATAGATTGCCTTTCCATTTTGTGGGTTCTTTTGCTTTGCAGAAGTTTTTTATTTTATGTCCCATTCATTCATTTTTGCTTTCGTTGCTTGTGCCTTTGGTGATATATCCAGAGTCATTGTCAAGACCCATGTGAAGGAACTTTTCCACTATACTTTCTCCTAGGAGTTTTACGGTTTTCAGGTTTTATATTTGAGCTTTAATCCATTTCAAGTTAATATTTGTGAGTGGTATAACAATGAAGTCCAATTAAACTCTTCTGCATGTGAACACATTTTCCCAGTACTACTTATTGAAGATACTGTCTTTTCTCCATTGAGTATTTCTGGCTCCTTTGTCAAATATTAGTTGAATGTATGCTGGAAGGTCTACTTCTGGACTCTTGGTTCTTTTCATTAGTCTGTGTGTTTGTTTTTATGCCAGTTCCATACAGTTTTGGTTATTAAAGCTTTGTATATAGTTTGAAAGTATCATGAGAAAGTATTATGCTTCAAGCTTTGTTCTTTTTCAAGATTGCTTTGGCTATTTGGGAACTTCTGTGGTTCCATGCAAATTTTAGGATTTTTTTTCTGTTTCTGTGAAAAATGTCATTGGAATTTTTAACTTATTTATATTCCAGCTAGTTAGCATACAGTGTAATATTTGTTTCAGGTGTACAAGATAGTGATTCAGTAGTTCCATACATTGCTCTGTGCTCATCACAATTGCACACTTCTTCATCCCGATCACCTGTTTAACCCATCCCCCCACTTTCCTCCCTTCTGGTAACCTTCAGTTTGTTCTCTATAATTAAGAGTTTGTTTCTTGGTTTTCCTCCTTTTCTCTCTTTTTTCCCCTTTGCTTGTTCGTTTTGTTTCTTAAATTCCACTTATGAGTGAAATCGTATGGCTTTTGTCTTTTTTTTTGACTGACTTATTTTGCTTAACATTATATTCTCTAGCTCTCTCCTTGTCCTTGCAAATGGAGAGATTTCATTCTTTTTTTTTTAATATTTTTTTATTTATTTCTAGGAGAGAGAGAGAGAGAGAGACAGTATGAGCAGGGGAGGGTCAGAGAGAGAGGGAGATACAGACTCTGAAATAGGCTCCAGGCTCTGAGCTGGCAGTCAGCACACAGCCCAACACGGGGCTCGAACCCACGAACCGCGAGATCATGACCTAAGCGAAAGTCGGGCGCTTAACTGACTAAGCCACCCAAGCGCCCCAGAGATTTCATTCTTTAATTGCAAAGTAATAGTTCATTATATATATATATAAAATATATATATTTATAAAATATATAAAAAAATATATATACATAATATATATATATATATCTCACATCTTCTTTATCCACTCTTCAGCTGATGGATACTTGGGTGTTCCCATAATTTGGCTATTATAGGCAATGTTGCTGTAAACATCAGAGTACATGCACCCCTTTGAATTAGTATCTTTGTATTCTTTGGGCAGATACCTAGTAGTGTGATTGTTGGATCATAGGGTAGCTCTATTTTCAACTGTCTGAGGAAACTCTATACTGTTTTCCAGAGTGGCTGCTTCAGTTTGCATTCCCACCAATAGTGCATGAGTGTTCCTTTTTCTCCATGTCCTCACCAACACCTGTTATTTCTTGTGTTGTTGATTTTAGCCATTCTGACAAGCGTGAGATGATATCTTATTTGTGGTTTACATTTGCATTTCCCTAATGATAATTGATTTGAACATCTTTTCATGTGTTTGTTGGTTATCTGGATATCTTATTTGGAAAAATGTTGGTTTATGTCTTCTGCTCATTTTTAAATTAGATTACTCATAATTTGTAGGTTGAATTTTATGCTTTTTATATATTTTGGATACTAGCCCTTTATCAGATATGTCATTTGCAAATATCCTCTCCCACTCCATAGGTGGATTTTTAGTTTTGTTGATTGTTTCCTTTGCTGTGCAAAAGTTTTTTATTTTTATGTAGTCCTAAGAGTTTATTTTTTATTTTGTTTCCCTTGCCTCTGGAAGGAAGTTACTATGGCTGCTGTCAAAGAAGTTACTGCCTCTATGTTCTCCCATAGGATTTCTATGGTTTCAGGGCTCATGTTCAGTCTTTCCTCCATTTTGAATTTATTTTTTGTGTATGGTATAAGTAAGTGGTCCAGTTTCATTCTTTTGCATCTTGCTGTCCAGAATCCCAACACCATTTGTTGAAAGAACTGTTTTTTTCCCATTGCATATTATTTCTTGCTTTGTTGAATATTAATTGACCACATCATTGTGGATTTATTTCTGGGTTTCTTATTACCTTCCATTGATCTATGTGTCTATTTTTGTGCCAGTACTCTGCTATTTTGATTACTATAGCTTTGTAACATAACCTAAAGTTCAGAACTGCGATGTCTCCGGCTTTGCGTTTCTTTTTCAAAATGGCTTTGGCTATTTGGGGTCTCTTTTGGTTTCATACAAATTTTAGGATTTCTTGTTCTAGCTCTGTGAAAAATGCTGGTGGTATTTTGATAGGGATTGCATGAAATGTGTAGATTTCTTTGGGTAGTACAGACATTTTGATAATATTTTTTCTTCCAATCCATGAGCATGAAATGTCTTTTTACTTCCTTGTGTCATCTTGAAATTCATCAGTGTTTCATAGTTTTCAGACACAGGTCTTTCACCTCTTTGATTGGTTTATTCCTAGGTATCATTATTTTTGGTGCAATTGTAAATGGGATTGATTTCTTAATTTCTCTTTTAGCTGTTTCATAATTGGTGTATACAAATGCAACAGATTTCTGTATTTTGATTTTATATCCTGTGGCTTTACTGAATTCATATTTCAGTTCTGGTAATTTTTTTCATGTGTGTAGAGTCTTCAGGTCTTCTATATATAGTGTCATGTCAGCTGCAAATAGTGAAAGTTTTACTTTTTCCTTACTCTGATTTGGATGCCTTATATTTCTGTTTGCTGTGTAATTGCTAGGGCTAGGACTTCCAGTGTTATGTTGAATAAAAGTGGTGAGAGCAGACATCTTTGTCTTGTTCCTGACCTTAGGGGTAAAAAGCTATCAGGTTTTCTCCATTTAAGATGATATTAGTTGTGGCTGCCATTGTAACTTTGATAGAGAGTGCAGTAAATCTGCAGAAGACTTTGGGTAGTCTTTGAGTATGGACATTCTGCTACGTTTGGCCTTAGTTGTTCTTCTTTTGATACTTTTTGAGGTGTAAAGTTTGGTTGTTTTTTCTTAAAGTAGGGATTTATCATTATAAAATTCCCTCCTAGAAATGCTTTTGCTATATCTCATAGATTTTGGTATGTTGTATTTTCATTTCTATGTGTCTCAAGATATTGTTTGATTTCTCTTTGACTTCTTCTTTGACTCATTGGTTGTTCTGGAGTGTATTGTTTAATTTACATATATTTGTGAATTTTTCAGTGTTCCTCTTGCTATCGATTTCTAGTTTCATACCATTGCGGTTAGAAAAGATATGTGGAATGACTTCAGTCTTCTTAGATTTGCTGTGATTTGTCTTATGACCTAACATAGGATTTAGTCTGGAGAATGTTCTAGGCATGCTTGAGAAGCATGTAATATGGAATGTCCTGTGTATATCTGTTATGTTCATTCAGTTAAAGTATAAAGTATATTTCAAATCCAGTGTTTCCTTGTTGATTTTCTGTCTGGTGATCTATACATTGTTTAACTTGGGGTACTGATCTCTCTTACTATTATTGGATTATTGTCTTTTTCTAACTTTAAATCCTTTTTTAAATTTCTTAAATTTATTTCTGAGAGAGAGAGACAGCATGAGCAGGTCAGAGAGAGAGAGAGAGATACAGAATCTGAAGCAGTCTCCAGACTCCGAGCTAGCTGTCAGCACAGAGCCCGATGCAGGGCTCAAACCCACGAACTGTGAGATCATGACCTGGGCCGAAGTTGGATGCTTAACCGACTTAGCCACCCAGGTGCCCTGTCTATTCCTAACTTTAGATCTCTTAGTATTTGCTTAATATATATTTTGATACTCTGATGTTGGGTGCATGGATACTTACAATTATTATATCTGCTTGATAAATTGACTCCTTTATCATTATAAAATTATCTTTGTCTTTTTAAGATTTTTTTTATTTAAAGGCTATTTTGTCTAGTATAAGTGTAGTTACCCCTATTTTGTTTTGGTTTCCATTTCCATGGAACATCTTTTCCCATCCCTTCATTTTGAGCCTATGTGTGTCTTCAAAGCTGAAATGAATCTCTCATAGGCATTATATAGTCAGGTTGTATTTTTTCTTCCCCATTCAGCCTACTTTATGCCTTTTGATTGGAGAATCTAATCAAATTTGAAGTAATTATTGATAAATAAGAACATACTAATACCATCTTATTAATTGTTTTCTGGCTGTTTTATAGTTCCTTCATTCTTTTATTCTTTTGTGAATCAATGGTTTTCCATAGTGGTGTGCTTTGATTCCCCTCTCTGTCTTTTGTGTATCAATAGTAGATTGTGGTTCCAATGAGAATTACATAAATAATGTCATAGATAGAATAGTCTATTTTAAGGAGTGCCTGGATGGCTCCATTGATTAAATGTCTGACTTCAACTCAGGTCATGATCTCGTGGTTTGTGGGTTCAAACTCTGCATTGGGCTCTTTACTGACAGTTCAGAGCCTGGAGCCTGCTTCAGATTCTGTATCTCCCTCTCTCTCTGCCTGCTCATACTTTGTCTCTCTCTATTTCTCAACAATAAGTAAATGTTATTTTTAAAAAAAAAACAGTCTATTTTAAGCTGACAACTTCAATCACATACAAAAATGCTACCTTTTTACTCCCTCTCTTACATTTTGTGTTTTTTAACGTCATATTTTTCTTCTTTTAAAATTATCTATCCATTAATAAATTATTGGTAGCTATAGTTATTTTTAATACCTTTGTCCTTTAACCTTTACATGATAGTTAAGTGATTAATGCACCAGCATATTACAGTTTAGAGTATTCTGAGTTTGGTTTTATATGTACCTTTACCAGATGTGTTTTATATTGTGATGTTTACATTTACATTTATGTTTTAGTGTCCTCTCATTTTAGATTTGAAATGAAATACTTGCAGCATTTCCCATAAGGCAGGTTTAGTGGAGGTAAACTCCCTCAGCTTTCTGTTGTTTGTAAGTCTTTTTCTCTCCTTCTTTTTTGAATGATAACTTTCCTGGTTAAAATTCTCTCATTTGGTAGTTTTTCCTTTTAGCACTTTCACTATGTCCTTTTATTTCCTCCTGGCCTGTAAGAGTTCTGCTGAGAAATCTGTTAATAACTTTGTGTAGGCTCCTTCATCTGTGAGAAGGTGATTTTGTTCTCACTGTTTTCAAAACTCTTTGTCTTTGATTTTAGACAGTTTATTATAATATGCCTTGGAGAACATTGTTTTGAGTTAAAATTAAGGGGGTATTTATAAGCTATTTGGGTGAATTTAGATGTGCAAATCTCTCCTCAGAGTCGGGAAGTTCTAAGTTATTTATTATGTCTTTAAATATTCTTTCTTCCCCTTTCTACCTCTCTTCTCCTGGGACTCTACTCATGTGTAGATTGTTTCTCTCCATAGGAATCCATAGGTCACATAGGCTTTCTTTATTCTTTTTCATTCAGTGTTTCTTCTGACTTCATAATTTTGAATGACCTGTCTTCTATTGCATAGAGTCTTTCTTCCACATCAGTTTGCTGTCAGTGCGTTCTGTTGTATTTTCCACTCCATTCATCGTATTCTTCAGCTGCAGGATTTCTGTTTGGTTCTTTTGAAAAATGATTTCTATCTTTCTGTAAATTTCTCATTTTCCCATGGTTTTTTTTTTTTTCTCCTGACTTCACTAAATTTTCTTTTTGGGTTTGCTTGTGGCTCATTGATCTTCCTTAAAATAGGTATTTTGAATTCCTCATCAGCAGTTATAGATCTATATTTCTTTAGGGACAGTACTAGAGAATTGTTGTGTTCCTAAGGAGGTGCCTTTGGTTTCCTTGATTTTTTATTTTCCTTGCAGTTTTACACTGCTATCTTTGCATTTGAAGGAGTTACCTCCTCCAGTCTTTACTGACTGGCCTTCGAAGAGATATACCTTCTTTCAGCTCTGAAAGAGATTCTTATGCTTTTTCAGATATTTTCTATGGATATACCTCCTCCACATTTCTTGTTTCCTTTCAGGGGCAATTCTTTTTATTTTTTCATTTTTAAAAATTAATTTTTTTTTTGAAGAGAGAATATGTGAAATGTGAGCAGGGAAGGAGCAGCGGGGGCGGGGCACAGAGTCCAAAGCAGTCTCCAGGCTCTGAGCTGTCAGCACAGAGCCCAATGAGGGGCTCGAATTCAGGAGCTGTGAGATCATGACCTGAGCTGAAGTTGGAGGCTTAACTGACTGAGCCACCCAAGTGCCCTGGAGGGTAATTCTTACCAATTACTTTAAATTTAAGATAGTATGACTGCAAGGGAAGGCTGAGTGTTGACAGCGTCCTTTTACTTGCTTTCCTTAAGGGGGTGTTGTATTCTCAGGTCTGTGTTTTTTCTCTCTGTCCTGTAGAGTCAGGCTGGCGTTTTGCACATGCTCACTAGCCACGTGCAAAGGCCCCCTCTGACCACAGTTGGTAAGGTGGGGCACACTGAAATAGTGTGAGGGTTGTGGGTGAGGTGTGCACAATGTTGGGGATGACTGTGGGCCAGCCGGCGGGGTCCACAGGTGAAGCCTCCCAAGGAGTCACTGATACGGTTAGTGGGATCTGCATTCACTTGATGTTTCATTCTGAGTCCTGGCTGCTGTCCTCTCAGCCACTCAGTGTCCCCCAGTTATGCAGCTCTCAACTCAGTGTTCTGATGGGGGTGAGAGACAATGTCTTACACAGCCAGGGAAGATGGCTGCTCATATGATGTATATACTCTTGCTTTTCCCTGTGGGAGGTTTCACCGGTCAAGAAGTTCTCTCTCAGCACTGAGCTGTGCTGCCTGGGGTAGGGGAGACGTGGAAAAAGTGAAACCATACCTCTTATCTCATCAGTGTATCCAATCTTGGGGTATTTTTGTTCTAACGGTGTGCTGGCACTTCTCTGATGAACTCTCAGACTTCCATGAAGGCCATTTTGTCCATGGGTGATGGTTGAAATCAATGTTCTTTGTGGGGAAGATTGTAGAAGACTTAATTTTGCCATGCTTTGGATGTCACTTTCCTCATCTACTCTACATAACAATACAAAATGAGGTAGGTGTTGTTGTTATGCCCATTTTTTGGAGAAGAAAACTGAGTCACAAAGAGGTTGTATAATTGCCCATACTACACTTACTCATAACTAGTGGAGTTGGTATTCACAATCAGGCAGTCTGGCTCCAAGGTCTTAACCTTGTGCTTTAAGGGTAGCTTTGATGTTTATTCTTCTTTTATTTCTAGTTTCTAACACTGGGCCTGACACAAGGAAAAACTGTAACACCTATTTTTGAAAGGAAGGGTATAGTGTCTATTTGTTAGGAAGGGAGAGGAATGAATAACTTGTTTTTAGAGCCAATACATATGTATTCCGTTTAATGGAATCTATATTGTACTGACTTATTATGTTATTTGTCATTGAACTTATTTCTCTAGCAAAAAGATGGAGGTGTATGTGTGTGCATAAAGATTCTTCATAGTTTACCGTCACAAATGTCCATTCCTGTTCTGAGCACTCTTGTATATTTCCATTCAGAAGGTGTGAGGACAGAAACTATTCTGTACCATCTTCAGCAGTGAGGCTTGGCATTCGGTAAAGCAAACCCTCCTTGCTGATGAGCTGTCTACTCCCACTCTCCTGAATTGAGTGTGTTTCACAAGGAGGATTATTAATTCCTCTGTAGCTTCTCTTTCTGCCAATTATTTTGTGCTTTAGTAAATCATTTCAAACCATGATTACTGACCAAAGAAACATGTAACTTAAAGGCCTTAGCCTGTCTTAAAGAAACACAAGCAGACATCCAGGTGGGTCTTAAAAGACTGGCAATGACCTTCTCTACATCTAGCAATGTCGACCACCAGCCCACCTCTGTAGTGTCATATGTATTTCTTAATGTATTTATTTATATTGAGAGACAGAGAGTGGGAGAGGGGCAGAGAGAGATGGAGAGAGAGAGAGAGAGAGAGAGAGAATCCCAAGTAGGCTCTGTGCTATCACCACGGAGCTCAGTGCAGGGCCTGAACTCATGAACAGTGAGATCATGACCTGAGCTGAAATCTGGAGTCAGGTGATTAACTGACTGAGTCACCCAAGCGCCCCTGAAATGTCACACTTTATAAGCAGCTCTTCATCCAGAAGGTATCAGAGGGCTTCTTCATCATCCTCCAAGAACAAAGAAAAGGACCATGAACAAAAGTATCTGGGACAGACCTGGTGGGTGTGGCAGTTTCAAATACTGCACAGAGTAGACGAGGCAGGGAGGGAGTCTGTACTGACCAGCTGGCTGGATTTGGATTCCCTTGCACTCCCAGGGCTCCGCAGGCCTGCTGTCCACCTTCCTGGCTTGTCTGCGCTGTAGATAAAGGTGGCCTTTATTGGAAGGATGTGCCACTTGAACTCTTGAGAAAAGACCTATGCGTTACGGTGTGTGGTCCCCAGGAACAGCTTCACACTCTCGCTGAGGACCACGCTTTGGCAGAGTCTAACCTGAGCCCCATGATGCTTTCCTCCTGAATGACTCCTGACCTTCCTCCCCACGTGGCTCATCTTGCCACCGTGGACTGTGGACAGTTCCCCACAGAAGCATATAGCTCTGAATTCTTTTCTTTCACTCGTATGTAAAATGAATGAAATATTTTATTTAGTCTGCTTATTATTTGTTCCACAGTTTATACAATCAAGTAAGCCCATCATTCTTCATAATATATGATAAGTTAGTATTTCAGGCACACATATCTGCTGGGATTATCATATAATGCCCCTGTACTGCACAGATCCAGTTAGCTCTCTAGTTTTCTGAATGCATTCACAGCATTAAATGCATTGTGCTAAGCTTTTTACATATTTTATCTCATTCTGTTGTCAAGATTCAAACTTAGGGAGAGGGTGCCTAGTTGGCTCAGTTGGAGTTGCACTGAGTGTAGGGATTGCTTAAAAATAAAAATTAAAAAAGATTCAAATTTAGGAATTCCAAGGTTGAAATGGCGACCGGAAGTAAAATTTTGGTGTTAGGTTAACAAGGCACAAACTCTTCTGTGTGGATTTGGAATTGGTAGGCAAATAACAAGTGTCTATTTGGTGCCAACCAGTCTTACTGTGTACCTGTAATAATGTTGATTATGAAAAGGCAAAAAACTTTCCTTTTTTCTGTGACTCACTAGGCAGCTGGTTATTTAATGATAACTGTCCTATATCACTTAAGACTTACATTAAGCAGCAAATATCAGAGATTCAAAATGTAATGTCTTATTCCAGTAAAGGGCTTTATTTTCCTCACATAGTGTGAAGTCTGGGTATAGTCAGTCCAGGACGGGGAGGGCAGCTCCGTGCTGCCCGTCAGAGACCCAGGCTTCTACAGTCTTTCTGCTCCATCATCCTCAGTGCATGCTTGTCTCATGGCCACAAGAGGGCTGCCATTCCCCAGCCATCTCATTTGCCTTGGTAACAGGAAGAAGAGAGTGGGTAAGAGGTGAAAGGAACATGCAGGCTGAGTCATCTCCCTTTAATGGAGCTTTCCCAGAATTCTCATCTATTGACAACTTCTAGTTTCCCATTGGTCCGATCTGTGTCAGATAGTCATCTACAAGTGCAAAGGCAGCTGAGAAGATTAGTTATGCTTTTGAAGGAACATGTGAGCCTGCCATGCATTTTTGAGTTTTGGTTTACTGCTTCCAGCATATGCAGTCACTCCAGTAACTCTTAGAGAGGGAGCAGGGCTGGTGTGGGCATAAACAGACGCATTGTTGCCTACATGGTTTGAATTAGGGGACAACTTGAGGGCTCAGAGGCCAGGTCATACAGCCAGGTAGTGGCAGAAGCTACTTAGAAACAGCATCTTTGGGCCTTTCATGACCTTTCTCCACTCTAATAATACTTCATCTGAGACCTCAAAGTCCTATAAACTGACAGCTCACCAGGCATCTGAGGGGATGGCTCCAGGACCACTAAAGATTCTTTCTAGAACCATAAGACCTCCAGTGGCAACTAGGACATTTACATCCGTAGGGTATCGGGTAAGAATAGAAGAATGGAAAATGTCCAAGGGGGTGCCTTTTACTTCCTACTTTCTGGACAAATGCAAGATAAGATCGATCATTCTGGAGACCATTGAGTCATTATTTCCCCATGTGACACTCATAGATTGGGGTTAGAATACGGGTTGAGGGAAAGTCCTTTTTACTGTAAAGAGCTCATTTTAGGACCAAATTTTAGGAAGTTTAGGACATTTGATCCAGGTAACAACCCTCCACGGCAGCTGGCCATCACCCTTGCACAGCTGAGAATGGTAAAGTTGAGCAGGTGGGCAACTTGCCCAGGCACACGTAGGGTGGCCGGCCTGAGTTTGAGCCAGCTCCTGATGGTGTGTTCTTCCCACTACACTATGCAAACCTCACAATTGGTGCTTTTTAGTGCAAATAGGAATAGGTCTCTTTTTTTCAAGTATTACAACGTTTATTGATAGATACAAGTATATAAAATCAGAGCATGAATGAACATGACTTGATAGCTTGAATAGAACTAATTCCAATACTATAATGGGGGGGGTCAGTGAAATTTCCCACCTTTTGTTTTGTATCCACGAAGACTGCTTCAAGGGCATTAATGTTATCTGAAGACTAATCCGTTTTGTGCCAGTAAACATGCTTCTTTTGAAAGTCTTGTGTGCTTGTTCAGGCTCAAGGCCATTAAAATCTAGCACATAAAGCCCATTAGTAGAGGTAGAAACACAGGCAATATACTGTTATGGCAACAACCATAAAATGAGCTGATGTATTCTCTCTTCCTTACTGGGACTCAGGTGGGAAATCCGCCCTTGTGCTGTGTTTGCAATTTTCCAGCAGGTGGCACCAGATAGCTTAGAATCTGTTTCAGAGAGCGCTGTCTGCATTCACGAAAAGGGAGGGGGACAAAACCTATGAGACTCAATTATAGAGAACAAACAGAGGGTTGCTGGAGGGGTTGTGAGAGGGGGGAGGGGCTAAATGGGTAAGAGATTTAAGGAATCTACTCCTGAAATCATTGTTGCACCATGTGCTAACTAACTTGGATGTAAATCATAAAAAAATTAAAAATTATAGGAAAAAAAATAAAAAGAGCCAAACAGCTCAGGTGCCCTCAGCAGAAACGAATCTCAGCACACACCTCCTACCACCGGCACTCAAGCCTTATGCATTCATTCAGGGCCCTTTGCGAGGTTCCGAGGCACAGCTCTCTGAGAATCAAGATGACTTGTGACGGGAAAGGTGTTTGGGAAGGGGACAGACCGTTTAAAGGCAAGACCTCCTTCTGAAAACGGAGAGGTTGGGGGCTGAGCAGTTGGAAAGAAACAACAAAACAGCCTCATTTTGTTGGGATACGGACCCCACTGTGACATCTCCCCAGTGATCTCATCCTGTATTACCTAAATATTTAGTCTCTACAGAGGAGTAGGGTGTTTATGGCCACGGCCAGTGAAAGCCACAGGACAGTGTACAAATACCACTTCCAAGTGAGGCAAAACTAAAGAGAAGAAAATAAAAAAAGCATCCAACTCCAAAAAAAACCTATATTTGGTCAAATACGATTTGTCCTCTAAAATGGCTATGAACAAAAATGCAGGTGGGGGACCTCAGGTGATGTCAGCTACCTGCTTTTACTTCTGGAGTCCTTTCCAGCTCAGTTTCCACACCCACAAATCAGTGATTTCACCCGGGGCCCTGAGTCACTGGGGATTTACCCAGCGGCCCAGAGGCGGTTTTCCTTTCTCAGGCGTCTCTATTTCTCTCTCCCAAATGCATTTTGAAATTGGGTTGGGTGCAGGAAGTTCTTTTAGAAGATGTGGTTATAGGGGCACCTGGGTGGCTCAATCGGTTAAGTGTACAACTTCAGCCCAGATCATGATCTCGCGGTTCGTGGGTTCGAGCCCCCCGCGTTGGGCTCTGTGCTGACAGCTAGCTCGGAGCCTGGAGCCTGTTTCAGATTCCGTGTCTCCCTCTGTCTCTGACCCTCCCCTGCTCGCGCTGTCTCTCTCTCTCTCAGAAATAAATAAGAATATTGAAAATTTTAAATAAGTTGTGGTTATAAATGTTCTCAAAATGATAGCACCTTGAAGCCATGAGGAGAATTTAGAAATCTTGAAAGCAGTCCAGTTCAGAAACAGACAAACAGATCATTGTTACAGTGTCCCCTATTAAACTGCTGATAAGCATGTGTTTCTGAAACACACAGATGCTCAGAGCTGTGTGTTTCCTATGCCCTTGCTACTCAAAGTGTGGTTCCTGGACCAGCAGTATCAATATCACCAAGGAGCTCGTGAGGCAATGCACCATGTTAGGTCCACCCCAGACCTAAAGGCATCAAATCTGCAGTTTAGTAAGATTCCCATGGGATCTGTGGGTTCTTTAGAGTCTGAGAAATGCAGTCCTATGAGACTGGTTTTAAAGCCAGCTCCAATAACTAATAGTCCGATAGGGTGGGGAGCATCACAAAGCTGGGCCTTGCCTCCCGGGGTGGGTGTATTATTATTAATCATCAGGGCTGTGTTTTCCGTTCCATTGTTCCACAGGAGGAGAGAAACGGGCTAGTTGGTGGCTGTTAGCATGTTTCATTAGACAATAACAAGCTGGGGCTACACATCTGTGTCGTTCTGAGCTCATGGTGTAGATTACTGACTTGCTTCTTTTCTTTTTTTTTTATAATGTTTTTTTATTTATTTTTTGAGAGAGAGAGACAGCATGAGCAGGAGAGGGTCTGAAAGAGAGGGAGACACAGAATCTGAAACAGGCTCCAGGCTCTGAGGTGGCTGTTAGCACAGGGCCCGATGCGGGGCTTATACCCACGAGCCGTGAGATCATGACCTGAGCCGAAGTCGGACGCTTAACCGACTGAGCCACCCAGACGCCCCGACTTGCTTCTCTTCTGATAAGCAAGTAGTGGGTACATAGTGTCCTGGAGGAAGAGGGGCAGGAAACGGTGAGAAAACAGTGAGGACTCGTCACGGATACATTATTTCATGCAGCCAAAAACCACCTGGGATCATAAGGCATCTCCTTCAATGAAAGTAGGGTGGGCAGGTCAAGCTGGGACTTTTTCAGGCAAAATCTAAGGATATCAAGGAATTTCTCATAGCCAAGGGGCTTCCAATGTTGCCTCAGACTGTGTTATGGGGTTTCCAGGTGCTGAGTGAGACAGCATGGCCGGCTGGGTTACATGGCAGTTGGGGACAGCATGTAAGTGCTCAGTTCTCACAGTGAAGAGAATTTCCATTATTTGTAGATATTGGTGGCCTAGAGGGGCCATCTCAAATGCCAGTCATGTGGGAGAGGCCGGTATCTGCCTCTGTGCAAGTACTATAAGCTCTTTGAAATAAGATCCAGCTTTTGGCTGAAATGAAGACAAACTCCACTCTATTCAATTTTTGGACGAATTCAACATTAACTGTCACCGTTAAGGAAGTAACTGGAGTGAGTGAGGCAGTACTACCTGCTGGGAGGCACGGTCCACCTAGGTTGGGCCGGGAGGGAGTGAAGGTGAGTGGGTTTGGGTGGAGGCATTGAGTCATTCCCTTCTCAGATGCACACTCGTCATTAGAAGTCACACTTCCCATTCAGAGCAGGCTTCATTTCCTGACCTACCCCGGAGTCTCCAAGACCACCCAAGTCCGCGGAATTTAGGCTTGGCGCAAAGAGAGGAAAGACTATCTCTCTCCACGATTGCCTCCTCTATTCCCCCGGGGGCCTCAGGCTCCAGTCTCTCTCTGCAAGATATTGCCCCGAGAGAAATGTAAGCCGGAGAGAAAATAGCAGCATGTCACGCTCGGCCTCTGCCTGGCATGTTGGGTCTTGAAATTAGGTCACAGTCCCAAATCTAGACGTTAAGGTTCCCGCCAGTGTGAGTCTGTGCCTCTGAGTTTCCCAGGCATGGTTTGATGCCCTAGAAGCCAGCCAGCCGCCAGCCATCACTTCTGGCTTTCTCTCCCCTCGCATGCTGGTCCCTGTACGGTGGGCACTGTGCTGTGTGTCTGCAGCTTGATTAGTTGGCTCACCTAGCTTTCTGGACCCCAATGGAGGAATCTGAACCCCTGGATGGTGGAGGCCGGCCAGCCGAGTTAAGCATGTCTTTTTATTCTGATGTTTTGATATCTGGGAGCTTGCCAGCCCTCCCAGGGCTAGCCAGTTCCTAGAGGCAGTAAAGGGCCTCCCTGCACAGTTGTATGCAAACCAAGCAATTCAGAGCCCACACCTCACCACCTCCTGGGTCAGACTTTTATCGTTTATTTTTTCTGTATGTTTTTTTTTTAATGTTTATTTATTCTTTTTTTATTTTTTATTTTTTATTATTTTTTTTTTACAAATAGTTTATTGTCAAATTAGTTTCCACATAACACTCAGTGCTCATCCCCACAAGTGTCCTCCTCCATGCCCATCCCCCCTCCCCCCCCCTCCCCTCCTCCC
>NW_024080673.1:2725375-2809039 GCF_003009895.1 Hyaena hyaena
GGTATCTCAGTGTGGTTTTGATTTGTATTTCCCTGATGAGGAGGGATGCTGAGCATCGTTTCATGTGTCTGTTGGCCATCTGGATGTCCTCTTTGGAGAAGTGTCTGTTCATATCTTCTGCCCATTTCTTCACTGGGTTGTTTGTTTTTCGGGCGTGTAGTTTGGTGAGTTCCTTATAGATTTTGGATATTAACCCTTTATCTGATAGGTCATTTGCAACTATCTTTTCCCATTCCGTTGGTTGCCTATTAATTTTCTGGGTTGTTTCCTTGGCTGTGCAGAAGCTAATGTTTATTTACTCTTGAGAGTGAGAGAGAGAGAGTGCAAACCAAAGAGGGGCAGAGAAAGAGGGGGACCCAGAATCAGAAGCAGGAATTGGAAGCAGGCTCCAGGCTCCCAGCTGTCAGCACAGAGCCTTATGTGGGGCTTGAACTCAGGAGCTGTGAGATCATGACCTGAGCTGAAGTCGGACACTTAACCGATGCTTAACCAGCTGAGCCATCCAGGCACCCCTCCTCTGTTAGACTTTTGTACTCCGGGGCCACTACACTCGGGCCCTAATCACACCAGAGCCAGGTTCTAAACAACTAGGGACAGCCTCCACACCCCAGAGCCTGCTGAAAGTACTCAGACGGGCTGATCCTAGGCGGTGTACTTTGCCTCACTGGTTACTCCCTGCAAAAACCACAGGGAAGGCTCTTGCCCATATTTTTTCCTCCCTCCCTCTGCTTCCTGGTGGGCTCTGCTGCTATCCTGTGTGGCCCCAGTGGCATACTGTGCCTTCTGTGTCTAGGGAACTATGAGTATGAAGACATCTTCCTTCACAACAGACATCCACTGTCGGCGCGTCTCACCAAAGTGAAACAAATCGGAGATGCATCTAAAATGCCAGCCCTGCTACCCCTAGAGTGACATTGGATCCTGCCCCTGCCTTCAGTTATGGTGCTTCCTGTCCTGTGAGGCAACACCTCCTGCCTCCCTGACTTTTAGCCTGGAATTTCCTTCTCCGGCCTCTCACTTCAGGATTCTTTTCTGGTCACCTTATTAGCCATTCCCGTACTGGCAACATTTGGAAATTAGGAACATGATTGGATTGCAGACTTCTAACACTGTACCTGACCCACGGGGATGCCTTTTCCTGAACTGGTGCTGTTATTTCTGTGGGATGGATTCCAGGAATAAGACTGCTGGGTGTGTATGCAGCTAATTTCAATGGATGTTTCCAGACACTTTTACAAAAAGGCTGTCCCAAAACCCATGCCTAGGAGCAAGGTATGAAATGATCCCAATCCCTGCAACCCCCTGGGGATCTCGACCTTCTTGGGGTCAAATCGCCCAGCATCCCAGGAAGTGAGCACCTTCTGCTGCCCAAAGCATGGGGCTCTCAAGGAGATGGGTTGGGGCTGTTGGCAATTAATGGCGGTCAAGGTCACCCCAGAACCCGGGCTGCCCCCTGGTGGTCTGCCCATGCTGGGTGCTGGTTCTCTGATCTGAGCTCATGTTGGTTGACATTGTTCATGATCCCCTTCCCTGTCAGCTGGGCCGCCCAGCTTCGGGCCTGTCTGCCGGAGGGGCAGGTACTGCTTTAGAATCAATTTACAGGGGTGGGAAGAAAAAAGCTCCCTCTCAAATCGCTTCTGGTATGTTTGCTTTCATGATTGGCTAATACCTAGGATTTTTTTTGTTTCTTGGGTTGATATGTTCTTTTATGTCTTTCTCACTCATTTTGACTTCCGTGCCAGAGTGGCTCTTGGTTTGCTGCTATGCAGGATGGGATTCCCTATGGGAATCAGGACACAAGGCTTGCTGTTTATGCCTCTAGGCCATTCCTGTGACTTTCTTTTTCTACGCTCTATGGCTCCCCACTTTGCTTTTGTTTTTTTGTTTTGTTTTAAGTTTATTTATTTTGAGAGTGAGAGGGCATGAGGAGGGGAGGGGCAGAGAGAAAGGGAAAGAGAGAATCCTAAGCAGTCTCACCACTGTCAGTGCAGAGCCCAATTCGGGGCTTGAACTCATGGACGGTGAGATCATGACCGGAGCTGAGATCAAGAGTCAGATGCTTAACTGACTGAGCCACTTGGGCACCCCCTCTAGGGCTCCCTCTTAAAAATATATTTTATTTTTGGGATAATTGCATGATTATTATTTTATAGTGGAAAATACAGCTAATCAGGAGGAAAAATGTTATTTAAAATCTCACTAATCAGAAATAACCATTACTAACACCATGAGTGGGTTGTTGTGCAGAATTTATTCATGAAACAATTTTTATGTTTGGTTGGTAACCTGTAAACATCAACCTAAATAAATCACATGTGTCATTCACTGTCAGAGTATCAGTTTACAGCAGCACTTTCTGTGGATGTGTGTTTTGTCACACCTTCCATCGTTTAAATAATTGTCCATTGTTGGTTGATTTTCCCAGATTTTTGCTATTGTAATAACTTCTATAATAAAGAGCTTTGCACATATGTCTGTATAATTGTCCAATTATATTCTTAGGCAAAATGCCTAGAAATGAGATTATGGAATTAAAGCATAGTCACTTTTTAAGGGCTTTTGTGTTGAATTGCACTCCAGAAAATGTGTACCAATTTACTCTCTCCCAAGAGGTATTTGAGTAGCTATTTCCCCAAACTCTCCCCCACAGTTAAAATTGTTATTATTTTTCATTATGGCCAATTTGATAAATGCATTTATTGTATTTACCAATAAGGGCAATAAACCATTATCCTCACTTCAAATAAGCCCTTACCCTTTACCACCTCGGCATTTAATGGGAAAGGCTAAAAACTGGGGGATCTGCAGTTAGAAAGACCATGTTTAGAGGATCCTGGGCAAATCACTTAACCCCTCTAAGACTCAGTTTCCTCAACTTGAAAATGGGCACAATAAAGAAACCTGACATCACTGGATTGATAAGGGTTTGAAATGAAGTAATGTAGGGGAAATGATTAGCGTGGTGCTTGGCATACCGGGCATGATCAAGAAATATCTTTTTAGAGACTCCTCAAGATATCACCTGGTCTGTTTTCTACTTTATGCACAACCCCCTACTCAAGCTATGGAGACTTGTCTTTAAAGAGAAGTGAAATGCACCAACTAAGTCCTGCTTGTAATAATGTAGGAGCAGTTATGTACACCCCACACATGGGTTCTCTCTCGCTTTTATCACACACACACACACACACACACATGCACACACACACAATCAGTAAGAGTTCAGTTTGAGGACTTACAGCATGCAAAGTTTGGCTTTTGGGGAAATTTGGGTAAATCACTCTTTGTGCCTTAGTTTCCTCATCTGTAAATAGGAATAAGAACAGTACTACCTCACTGATGTATTACAAGGATGAACCGAGTTCGTATTTGTGAAGTACTAAGGCCAGGCCCGAAACGAGGTAAGCGCAGTATGTTTCCTAATTCGGCTGATGAAATGCTGGCCCGAGGAGGCCCCATGCTGGCTGCGTTCTCTCTCTGAGAGGTGGGTCCTACTCCGGAGCAGGGAACAGGCGTGCAATGACTGTACGGGAAGTAAGACAAGGGGACAGGGCCCACAGAGTGGGGTGCCTGTGCAGTGCAGGCGCAGAGTGCTGGGAAGGGCACGCTCCAGTGGGCCCAGCTGTGCCAACAGAGCAGTGGATGAAGACTGTTGTCCGTGTGGGGTTTGTCATGGAGCAGAGGGGCAGAAAAGGGGGGGAGGGGGTTAATACAGTTTCTTTGAAGAGAGTTCTACCAGTCTGACGAGGGTCAGATGACTCTATCAAATGTCTGTCTCCCCTTATCTCTCTCCTTGTCACTTCAAGTCCAATGTCACCTCAGATGGATGGTTCTTCCAGAGAAACCTGAAACGTCCGGGTGAGATCCCAGTCATAGGCCGGCCTCCTGAGTCACCAGGTGAGACAGATCAAAAAGCCCTGGGACTTGCCGCTGTCGACACCCTCACCATTCAGGGTGCAGGTGCAGCGTCCTTAGCCCAGGTCAGTCGTCGAGCAAGGGAGAGGTTAGGTCCCTGGAGAATTTTAAGCGGGAATGTCCCCTTGTCACTGAGGTCAGCCTGGGGCTGGCTGTTTGACCTGGAGCTGAGGCTCCAGAAGTGACCAAAGGCAGGGCTTTCGGGGTCTCCTGTGCAGCTGAGGCCTCTGTCAGAGCTCTTGCAACCCCAGCCTGTCTCGTGTGCTCACCAGGGCCCTCTCCTATCTGGAATCTGTCTCCCTGACGGCCCTGAGAGGGGCTGTCATTGTCTGGGAGAGTGGGTTTCAAAACTTGAAACTGGGGGAAGGAATTGCCCTGTCCCTCTCAGCTGTCCTCTGTCAACTGGTCTGCTGCCTGGTTCCCAGGCAACTTGTCTGGCTCTGGCAGACTTTGCGATCACCACCTTCCTGTGCAGGAGGCCTTGAATCTCCAGTGATTCTCACGGAGGGGCAGCCCAGCTGGCCCAAACCACAAGATGTGGCCTCTGTTTTTCCTGTTTAGTCTCAGTGCACCCTGCATGGTCCAGATCTCTGTTCCTGCCCCCGGCATGGGTGACCGCTGATGGGCACACCCTCAGAGTCCAGCCTGGAAATGAGGGGGGCTCTCCTGGCCCCTGCTCCATCATCCTATCCTCTCCTACCCACTGACCACACCATGATCCTGAGCAAGTCCCGACCCCTCCTCACGACCTCAGACCTTTATTCAAAACTGTTTGATTCACAGTGTACAATCCATTCTAGCAGATATGGTTATTGGACTCAGCCTGCAGCAGATGAAAAACAATGCATTGTTAAGTAGGACAGAAGGTAACCAGGAGGGAAAGGGACAGTTGACAAGGGAGCAGAAGTCAAAACCACTGAAAACTGGTGGTGTTGAGTCATAAGCTGTGTCGATGCTGCTGAGAAGCTGCTTGGACCCCATGGGTGCACTGTCGGCACAAGCCTGCCCGTTGCTGAAGGGTCAGCATGAGATCCCAGGCATAGGCTGCCCATCACTGAAGGCTCAGAGTCTGTTCTAGAGGAGCATCTGGAGGGGGTGGCTCCTGCCATCTGGGTAGGTGTGTGCCAGACTAAGCAGGGAGCTTAGACTTTCACCCCATGTCTGGCACTGATGGATCATATAAAACTCTAAATTCCTATGATGCTATGAGATCAGTTCCTCTGAGCTATCAGTTCCTCATTTATGGTGGAAGCCACTTTGAAAACCAAGCTCCATTCCAGGTACATAGCAGCCTTTCAGGAGGTACTTGGTAGGTATTTGAATTCCCATTCTGTTCCCCTTAAGTTTGTTGAGGATGGACTTGGACTTGGGGCATGAGAAGCTGGGTTGTACATGAAAAACTTAGTTTTGTAGCCTCTCATCCCAATTTCATAAGATGCATGAAAGATGCATCAGGATTTCAGAGGTGCTAGAATGGGGGAAAAATGTGTATCTTAGAATCGAGGGCATATGTTATTGGTTTGGGAAATTCTTACCTTTGGGAGATGCGTACAGCCCAGCAGCACATTAACAGTTCTGGGAAAGCCTGTAGTGAAGGCACCTGCTGAACTCTGAGTGGGTTCTTTTCTCCCCACATAGTAGGCCTTCAAGTTCCCATTCTGTTCCCATTGAGCTTGTTGGTCAGAGGCTTCGTTGGTCAGAGAACCCTGCCTGTGGGTCTCCTACAGCATTGTTTGGAAGTGGTATTCTGTGGGAAATATTTTAGGTCACCTTAAATCACTTAGAAAAGTTTAAATAATGTTTGGTCTACTTTCTTCATGGGTCTCAGTTCTGTCGTGTGACACGTTTCAAGAAGATATCCATTAACATTGCTTCCGGAAATGTCACTTTTAGCTCCAGATTTGCATAAGTGCTTCAGGGAGGTTGAGGACAGTCATGGCCTGCCCCAGAGACTGATTTGCATAGAGGGCCCTAGGCTTTGGGGAAATTGCCAGCAGGCCTTTCCACATTTAAGACTGCACCCTGCAGAAGGGGTGGTGTAGACTATGTCACCATCCGAGACCGACGAAAAGCCAAAAGTGCCTCCTATCCCGCTCTCCTCTCGTGAACTGGACATGACTGGCCCTGGCTCTGAATGCCATGGTGCTCCCTCACCTCATGGTGGGACAAACCCTGTAGTGTGATCTCTCCTCCCGAGCTCCCTACAGGGACAGGCTGAGGCTGGGACTTTGCCTCAAATCATACCCTTGCCTGATTCTTCTTCCTTCTTTTCTTCCCTCCATTCCCTTACCAATTTTTCCTGGGGAAAAAATCCTTAAGGAAGCTCTGGGATGTGGGGTCTTGGCTCCTGTCTCCAGGGACCCTAACCCCAGACAGGTGCCAAAAACATTAATAGCACTTCCTAAGTATGTGAAACATTTTGTTGGTATTAAGATGTCTCCAGTGTTCACTATTTCTTTTAACAGCTTGCTTGTTGAGTCAGGATCTGGGTGTGGCTCACACAAATCATTGGGTAACTTCCAAAATTCCTTTTAGTTTTTAGGTTTTCTTGCTTTTTGTTCTCATTACAGGATTTTGTTTTGTTTTTAAGAAACTGGGCTTTGTCTTGAGAGTTTTCCACAGTCTGGGTTTGAATACTGGCATTTCCCGGGTGCTATTTAACATGTTCCTTTGTCTTAATTTTTCCTGTAAGTTGCTTGTTTCCCTGGAAGCAGGATCAGATGCAGACTTGATTTTATTTTGCAGGCTCCTTCGTAGATGTTGTGTTCTTCTGTAAGCAGGTGCCTAATTTCTTGTTTTTCTTTTGGCGATGCTGACATCCAGTGATGCTCAATAGTCAGACACGTTAATTCACTGGGGGTTGCCAAATGGTGCTGCTCAAGTTCTATTTCTTTTTTATTAGCTGGAATATTCTGAGAAACTTCCCCTTATCGACTATTTGATTAGCCCAAAGTGCAGTTTGTACAGGGAATTCAAAGAGAAGTGTTTGATTTTATCCTTTATTTGCTTAGTTTCAAAATAATGAATTGGTTCCCTAGTAGCCTTGAACATTTCTTCTCTTACTATGTTTCTTTTGCTATAATGATGAGCTCAGAGATTTATCCATATATCATGTTCTTCAATCCACCACAGTTACATGGACTTTTAAATGTAAATGTTATCCTACTATGTATCTTAGTTTGTAATTTTCAGTTTTAAAAAACGCAGAAGTATGAGGGCACCTGGGTGGCTCAGTTGGTTGAGTGTCTGACTTTGGCTCAGGTCTGTGCCAAAGTGAGATCACTGTGAGGGCAGTGATGTCACTGTTCATGGGTTCGAGCTTTGCATCAGGCTTTGAGCTGATAGGGAGGAGCCTGGTTAGGATTCTCTGCCCCGCCCCCCTGCCCCTCACCTGCTTGTGCTTTTGCTCTCTCTTTAAAATAAACAAATATTTAAAAAAAAAAAAAAAACCCTTGGGGCGCTTGGGTGGCTTAGTCGGTTGAGCGTCCGACTTTTGCTTAGGTCATGATCTCGCGGTTCGTGGGTTCGAGCCCCGCGTCGAGCTCTGTGCTGACTGCCAGCTCAGAGCCTGGAGCCTGTTTCAGTCTGTGACTCCCTCTCTCTCTGACCCTCCCCTGCTCACGCTGTCTCTCTCTCTCTCTCTCCTAGAAATAAATAAGAATATTTTTTTAAAAAACCCCTCAGAAGTATGTCTTGCAGATCTTGTCACACTTAGGTGTAAATATCTGCCTCATTCTTTTGTGTTGCTACTGTGCCTTAGGGTTCACATTAGACTCTTCCCTACTAGACCAGCCTTTTGTGTACATTACTCCATATAGTCTTAAAGGTAACACTGTGATAGAAGTATAAAATTCTTATTTTTCTGGATGAATAAATGGAACCCAAGTTTACCTGGCTTTGGAAGTGGGGAGCTGGGATATGAGGCTAGCTCTGCTTGACTTTGGAGTTTCTGCTCTTGGCCACTGAGTCTCCTGTTCCAGGGAAGTTTCTCACACACCTCCTCCTCAGTCTGGAGCCAAACCTCCTCTGTCTATGAGAACCTCCCTCCTCCTCAGGAATCCTGCTCTAAAAATTTCCCTCTTGGGTGTGCACGTCTGCCTCTCAAACTTTTTCCTCAGTAGGCAGACACACTCAGGTGTCCTCTATCCTAAGGAAACAAAGTGCTGTCCTCTGAGCCCACGTGCCCTGTGAGTAGGGCCCACCTGTCTCGTGCAGCTGCTGCTTGATCGCGTCAGGTGGGAGTGGGCTGGCTGTGGCCCAGCTCTGTGACCTCTAGGACTTGATAGCTGCGGGGAGGCACCATCTCAGCCCATCCAACTGCAGAGAGCTCTGTCTCTGCAGACTCCTCCTGGGTCACTTCCACCTGCCATCCCTGGATCAGTCCTGAGGAACAGGTAAATTTTGGAAGAGGGGTTCCTGGGTGCCTTAGTCGGTTAAGTTTTGACTTCAGCTCATGATCTCACAGTTTGTGAGTTCGAGCCTCGTGTTGGGCTCTGTGCTGACAGATCAGACCCTGCTTCAGATTCTGTGTCTCCCTCTCTCTCTGTCCCTCCCTCCCTCTCTCTAGCTATGAAAAATAAATAAAACATTAGAAAGTAGAAGCAGCAAGAGAAAAGTCTTGATTTGTAAGAGAGCTAGTCTTTTCATAAGAAGGATACATCTCTTTTCACATCCTAAACACTCCTCATTCTTTCCTTGTGGATTCTTCCCTGATGTGCTCAGCCTTCATTAATATTTCTTTTCCTGCACAACTAGGACCAGTTCTCTGCATGTTCTGCTTTGTGTTGTTAGCTATGCTTGAGAAGATACTTGTAAAATCTGTGAGGACTGGCGTGTCTTCTAGTATTTGATTTGGCTACAGTTCCTGAGCCCACTAACTATCGTGCGCATGGCAGCACTCAGTAGTTGTCAGATGATGGTCTAATTCATTGTTCTTACTTGCCTTTGGGAACACAAAAAGCTGTAGTAATACACAGCCCAGACAGCCCACAGTTCAGATTATATCTACTGATATAAGACATCAGACTCTGGTAATATCTCTAGGTGATATCTTAGATGGTCTCCACCCCCCCCCCCAAAAAAAAAGCCCATTCCTTATACATTACTGTCCGAGGTCTCTTTGTTGAAATTGTCTGATTTTTTTTTTTTTAATACCGGGAGGAGCAATATTCCCACCACAGCTGAATTGTGGGGTTTTCTGGGACCCAACCTTTTTAGTATTAAGCAGTGGGACTGAGAAGAGCATTTCAACAGTGATGGCATAGCTTTTGCCTGCCAAGAATTCCTTATACCTTTTGGGCATATATTTTTCTTGGGAAACCACCTTATACTCATAATTCACCCATGTAATTTGGGTAGGCCTGATTCTTCTACTTCCTGTGTCAGCTGGGGGAGGGGCTAATGACCCAAGTCAGCAAATGAAACTCAACATTTTTTAGTGGCATTACTGGGAGAGAAACAGGTGCTCCCTGTCTGCTAGATTTGCAGTTTTGAGAAGTTAAGCCCAGAGCTAGTAGGCTGCGGCGGAGAGAGAGACTTCCAAGAAAGATGCTAAGGTAAAGTGCAGCAGGGAAACTGGGACACACCCAGGTCTGATGATGTTTGAGCTCCCGCATCCAGTGTGCCTGAAGACTGACCACCCTGTGGAGTGACAGTATGTGAGTCGATTGGCTCTTCATTTTGCTCGAACCAATCTGTGTGCCTTTTCTGTCACTCTGAACCTAAAAAGCCCTAACTCATACCACAGCTCCCTCCTTGAAATCAGATTGTTGGAGAAATACAGTCTTTTCAGGGAAGGAGCTCTGTTAACTTTTATTTCATCCACGAGCCCCCTGCTTTCCTCAATACTCTGGCAAGTGTCCAATGTGCAAAGGGAAAGGGAGACAAATCAAAGCAATAGATCCATGTTGAATGAGAACCCCCTTCCCAAACCAAGGAAGGCTTTATTGCTGGGTGTGTTAGTTAGGAATATGTTCGATCTTAAGTAATAGAAAAATCCAAAAACAGATGCTTAAATCAACAGGTGATTTTGTTATGCAACAAAGAATCTGGAGGTCAGTGGTTGTTGGTGCAGATGAGGTGAGTAATAATATCAGGCAAGTTCTCTGCCAACCTTTGGGTCTTCTTACTTCCTACTGTTGTGTCATGGTCATAAGCTAGCTGCTACCACTCCAGATATCCGTATTTAAGGCAGAATGAAGAGAGAAAAGAACAGAGCGATGCCACCTTCATTTCTCTCTTTTTTTTTTGGAAAGTGGAAGGTCCCTGAATCTCCTTGAAGATTTCTGTTCATGTCTTACAAGCCAGAACTCAGTAATATAGTCACTTTTACCTTCAAGGAAGGCTAGAGAAACAAGTGTCCAATTATGCATATTGATATTCCTGCCAATATTTAGGTTCTTTTAATAATAAAGAGGTGGGGAATGGATCTTAGCTACTCAACGCATATGCCTGTACTCCTTCACTTCCCTTGGTATGAATTCTCTGCTGGTGGCCCCTCAGTCTTATTGCAAAAAAAATGTTGCAGGGGGCCTCCTTTGCCAGTTGTCAGACCTGTCTGAATCCCAGCTAAATGTCATTCTGAACTCCTTTCATATTTGGCAAAAGCAGACTCATTTGACAAGATTAAAGGCTAAGTTAGAAATACCAGTACTTTAAATTACTCGCCATGTAAAAAGGGTATAATATAAATTACTGCAAATGGTGCCCAAAACTGTGAAGATATAAAGTGCTTCATGCAGCGCCTAGCACGTGGTTGGCATCAAATGAATATTAACTCCCTTCTCTCCCTTTCTTCCTTGTCATTGTTCCCCACCCTCTCCATGTCCCCCTTGTGTTAGTAGGAGAGGTCATTGCCGTGTCCACTGGGCATTTCCACTCTTTGGCTCATGACCCCAAATGCCCAGAGAAGACTGTCAAAAAACACAACAATGCCCAAGACTCGAGGAAGTCAGAAATGTCACCTGTTTTCAGTTTAATTCAATTCACAAGTTGCTCAGCCACAAAACTTGAATCTATAGCAATCTAGGCCCAATTAGTTCCAGCACTTACCTCATGGATCTGTTTGGTCTCCTGTAATAACGTAATCGATGCTGCCCACTTGGCATGGCACAGGGGTTCGGGGGTGTGGGGACACTCGAGAGGTCATCGGGTCTGTAGCTTCACCAAAGGGAACATATCCTAGATTTGTACCATAGAATTTGTACTCCCCGGAGGCAGAGCAGAGGGCCGCCTCTGTGGCCTAGGCTGATGAGATCAAATGAGACCTCATGAGACCACTCCATCATCATTACTTTTTCATTTTGGGGAGATTATATGCTAAAGTAGAAGGAGCAGTCATTCCACTGGTTTGAATTTGGGTTCTACCGCTGGCTGACTATATAAACCTGTGCAAATTGCCTAACTTCTTCAATCATCCTTCCTTAAAATGGAAAATTGTTGTGAAAACTAGAGAATTTCTACGAAAGAATGTGGCCCGTAGTAGGGCTGCAATCAACGCATGTTTCTTCTGCCTCTCACATGGACCAGGCATTCTGGTCATTAGTACTCACAGTAAATGATGGGGTGTGGGTAGAGTCCCCCGTTGTAGAGGAAAGCCCCAAAGACTACGTGAGCTGCCCCAAATAGCACATTCGTGAAGGGGTGGAGCCAGAATCTGTACCCAGGTTTCTTTCATTTCTTTCTAGTTACTGACAGACTGCTTACCAGATAGTCCTTTCTGTATTCCTGCCCTAAAATCTTATTACTCTACCTATCATATTTTCATTTTAATAGGAAGTCTTGAATTAAATGGAGTTTGCTTAGTTCAAGACTTGGAATTTGTGGGATAATCCTTTCAGTTAATTATTTAGTAATTTAAATCATGATTTAAACTTTAAGATTTTCTTATATTAAAATTACATATTTTTATATTTTCCCAACCCAGTTTCCATATACTCTGAGTCCACACTGATATTACTGACTTAATATTGATGCTCTAACATTTTCTTGGATCAGTTGTCTCATAAGACTGTGATGCATTTCAGGCATCAACAAGGTAGGTAAGGAAATAAGTCAATCAACCAAAGTTAATTTGATCCATGATACTGGCAGGACTGTAAACCCACTCTGCCCAGAGACTTACCCTGGGGAAGTATATGGGTCTGCACAGCTTCCCTTGCCCCTGCAGCCCTGCTGAGAGGCTCACTCCTCCTTCCTCCTGCAGGGCCCTGGCCAACCCTCCCTATGAAATCCCAGCAGAGAATGCAACCCCTTTCCTTCTCTCCCATCCTCTTGCTTTCAAGATGATACAAGATCTCTTTTGATTTCTTTATGTGATAGAGAAATAGAAAAAAGGTTAAACAAAAGGTGAATTGCATGATGAATTATGTAATTATAGGGACTACCCCCAAAAGTGTTGTGGGCATCATCCTTACAACAAGGTAAAAGAGTGCCTGTCTAAATTCCTCAGGCACTTTCACAGGCGCCCCCTTGGAAGCATCCACCTTGGTTTATATTCTTTTTATTGTGTTCCCTTATTCTCTTCTGGGGAGAGATTATCTCCCAAGTTCATGGCCATCAGTGTAGTTGGGTGGGCAAGAGCCCTGGTGTGACACCTGACAGATGTGGATTGAGTCTTAGCACTGCCACTCATAAGACTGGGGGCGCTTCATCCCTCTGTCTCAGACTCCCCCCACACCACATGCGGGTAATAATGGTGTTTCCTCATGGGGCCGTTATGAAGATCAAATAAGACATGTGAGTAGTGCGGGGCGCCTGGGTGGCTTTGTCGGTTAAGCGTCGGACTTTCGCTTAGGTCATGATCTCGCGGTTTGTGGGTTCGAGCCCCGCGTCGGGCTCTGTGCTGACAGCCAGCTCAGAGCCTGGAGCCTGTTTCAGTCTGTGTCTCCCTCTCTCTCTGACCCTCCCCTGCTCACGCTGTCTCTCTCTCTCTCTCCTAGAAATAAATAAAAAACATTAAAAAAAAAAAAAAGACATGTCAGCATAGTGCCAGGAACATGGTAATCAATTATTAAATAATAACTAGTAATAATAACCACCAACCACTATCCTGTGGAATAATCCAAGTGAATGTCTCTAATTTTACTTTCTTTCTTTTTTCTTTTTTCTTTCTGTCTTTTCTTTCTTTCTTTCTTTCTTTCTTTCTTTCTTTCTTTCTTTCTTTCTTTCTTTCTTTCTTTCGTGGAGAGCTACAACAAAAAGAGACCCAGCCAACCCAGAGTTCAGAATCAATCACTATTCTGCATCTTTATGACAAGAGGAAAGAATTATGTTCAAAACGATAAATTGTTTCATTCATGGAAGAAACACACACCAGTCTGAGATTTAATGATTGAAGGAGAATCTTGTAAAGAGACTGAGGACATAATATATTGCCACGATGTCATTGGGTAAATTATTATTGTTTTTTTTTTTTTTAAAGGAAGTCAGCAGACAATGGAGTGAAAGATTTGTCTAGATTTTTTCCTTCACTTTTTCCCTTTGATCTGAGATCAGGGGCTGCTCTTTGAAGAGCTGGTTTCCGGTTCTGCTGATGAGCTGCAGGTGGCTTTCTGCACAGTTCTGTGATCATTTATTATTCTCCATTATGTATTTTGCCAATTCCAAGGTGGAAGTTTTGAAGCCTTTTTGGCTGGTTTATGAATGTGAAATGTGACAGGTACATTCCAGGTCTTCATTTGGGGCCATGGAATGGCCTTGCGTGCTTTAAGCACAAGTGCATTCAGATACCTATCGAAACATTCAGGACTGCTAATGGGTACCATGTCTGCAGAGTGCCCCAAAGGTCACCCACACACCATGGAGCACTTACAAATGAACTGCTGTGTTTTCTACATGAAGTGACTGTGTGACTGAAGACAAAAAATAAATAAATAACCATACATTTTCAAAATTTTCCTGGTGCATGGGATGCAATTTTTGTGATTCCCATAAACCGGTCAGGCATATTTTCCATTTTTGCCATATACATAGGAGGAAAGAATCAAGGAAAATCAATGAAATTCTTTTTATTGTGTAGTATTTGCTAACATATAATGAATTTGCTAACATA
The DNA here is from genome assembly GCF_003009895.1 of Hyaena hyaena. NCBI lineage: Eukaryota > Metazoa > Chordata > Mammalia > Carnivora > Hyaenidae > Hyaena > Hyaena hyaena. Next base: position 2,739,342 of record NW_024080673.1, read on the forward strand.
CAAGTTCTGGATTTGAAATTGATAATCCTTTACGTTAATTATTTAGTACTTTAAATGATATGATTTAAACTTTAAGATATTTTTTAATTAAAAAAATTTTAATGTTTTTTATTTATTTTTGAGAGAGAGAGCAGGGGAGGGTCAGAGAGAGAGGGAAACACAGAGTCTGGAATGGGCTCCAGCTGTCAGCATAGAGCCCAACAAGGGGCTCAAACCTACAAATCGTGAGATCATAACCTGAGCCAAAGTTGGTCAGTCAACCGACTGAGCCACCCAGATGCCCGTAAACTTTAAGACTGTTTTCAGATTAAAATTACTTTTATATTTTCACAACCCAGAGTTTCCATATACTCTGAGCCTAGGCTGATATTAATGAGTTACTATTAATCCTCTAACATTTTTTTGGACCAGTTCTGTCTAATAAAACTTTCCATGGTGATGGAAATTTTCACTCTCTCTGTGTTATCTCTCTGTGTAAAACCCATGAGGAACTGGGTTTTACATTTTATTTAATTTTAATTAATTTCAATTTCAATTGCACACGTAGTTAGTAGCTACCTTATTGGACAGAGTAGGCTTAGACCATTCTGTGGGAAGAATATCAGAGAACCAAGGTGTTCCGAGCTTGGCCAAAGTCATGTAGAAGAGTATCATGTCCTCTCTGGGTTATGAGAAGCAGCATTGCAGAGTGCCCACTGGCTCCCATTTGTCCAGCCTTGCCCAAGTCTCAAGGTCATAAGGCCTTTTCTATTCTCCCTGGTGCCATGTTCCTCCCTCCCAGGTGCTCCCGAGTGGCCATCTGTGCCCCTCTACCAGCACTCCGATCTGTGTGTGCTGCCCTGAATAGCTAGCTTTTTACCCTGTAGGTCAATGCTCTGCATCCCCTTAGACTGTAAGGGTGTGGCACTAACAGGGTGCAAGTCCTGGAGAAGAACCAACTTAGACCGAAACGAAACAGAAAGGCCTTAAGTAGAGGCTTGTAAAATTCATCCTGAACTCACCTTGACCTGTTCTGCACACTTGCCTCTCCCCATTTCACCTTCCTTTCCACATGCTTTTAAGGAACCCTTTATTTTCTTTCTCCATTGTCCCATTTCTCCTGTTAATGTCTCTTGGCTTTGACCCTCCCGCACACCTCTCTCCAGTTCCCAGGACCTCGTGAGTTTCCCACCATGCCTTCCAAGAACCGACCTCTTGATGGTGAATACAGGGTGCCCCCCTAAGGTCTGCGCCAGGACCAGATCCTGCAAGGTGTCTGGGCTCTGGGGTTGTCTCCTCTTCCAGGGGCCCATAAATACTTATTGATTGCTTAATATTGACAAAAACCTATCTTAAAAAGACATTTCTGTTTTGTTTTGAATTGCTTCTCAGGTGTAAAACACACACTGCCACTTTTTCAAAAAGCAAACAACACAGATATCTAACCTGTCCGTCCAGTCTATTTTCCCCTTTCTGTTATTTTTGACTGCAGTGAGGGTCATGAGTCATCACATGTCTGTATCCTGTGGTAGTAGCATTTTGTGGGAAAGAGAAATGGTAAGATAAATGATCCCACGCATCAGTCTTCAGTGGATGGGCACTGTGGTCCCCAGGCAGTGAGATTTCCCAGTGTGAAGGGGCAGGAAGATGGACCATGGAAATGAGAAGAGCAGCCAGCATTGCCAGAATGGAAGGATGAGTGGATTGGAAGGGTAGTGCTGTATCAGGTCATGCGACCACATGGTAAATGCTTTGGCCATGGATGGAAAGAGCTATCAGAGGCTTCCCTGGGCAGTGCTAAATCAGGGAGATTTTTTTTCTAAAATTTAGGCTGGATTGAATCCTTCCTTTGAATGGAGTGTTCTGTTGTAATGCACTTGATGGTCCTTTACAAAATATATGTATGTCCACACACATATAGATGTATGTACTCATAAAAATATCTAGGGAGCTAATAGATTACTCTTACCACAAGTAGATGTGCAGGAAAATGTGTTTTCCTTATGTCACCCATTACTAATATGATTTCCCTTATGAAGTCTCTTCCTATGAAAGAGGTAAGAAGTCCCAGAAGAGACCTGGTTTAGTCCAATTTGGTAATCTGAGCCTGAGTCAGTAGTTTTATCAGTTTCTCCAGGTAATTTTGCCTCTCTGGGGTAAATGCTGCCTCTCCTATTTCTGCACCTTCCTCCACCCACACCTTCTCTTGAACAGCAAGACCCTTGGATGAGCAGAGGGAAGGGTCCGGCATAGGTGACCTGAGGGCAATGGAGGTGACAGAGACCCTTGTGCTGGTTGCTCCCTGGCCTCAGGCAAGACGGGGATGAGCAGGAATCATGCCCCTGACAAGGAGCCATGATGTTGCCCAGATGACTTGATATGTTGGTGTTCATGCCGCAGATAATGCCTCCCACCTTTTATACCCGTTTTCAAAGTTCCCACCCATCTTTTAGCAACCCCAGGCTTCTTCTGGGCCACCTGGGCTTGCAGCATCTCCAAGACCCCCACTAGGACCTCTGAGGTCCTACATGCCACACCAGGGGGACACACAAAGCCAACTCATGATGACAGTGCTGGGACATCACATCTGATAGTAGCACAAAGGGCAATTGGGATGTGTTTTAGCTCAGGCTGCCTTAATAAAAGGCTACAGGCCAGGTGGCTTAAACAACAGAAATTTCTTTCTTTTTGAAGGAAATTCAAAATTTCAATTCATACTTATTTATTTAGAGAGAGAGAAAGAAAGAGAGAGAGAGAGCTTGAATAGGGAGGGGCAGAGAAAGAGGGAGAGAGAATCCCAAGCAAGCTCTACATCATCAGCACAGAACTGTGAGATGACCTGAGCCTAAATCAAGAGCCTGATGCTTAATTAACTGAGCCACCCAGGCGCCCCAGTAATTTATTTCTTCATAGTTCTGGAGGCTAGAAATCCAAGATCAAGGTGATGGTAGGGTTGGTTTCTGGTGAGACCTCCTTCCTTAGTTTGCAGATGGCTGCCTTCCCACTGTGTCCTGGCGGACCTCGTCTCTGTGCATGCACATTCCTGGCGTCTCTTGCTCTTGTTTTAAGGACACCAGTTTTACCAGATTAGGGCCCCTCCATATAACCTCATTTAACCTTAATCACTCCCTTAAAGGCCTTACCTCCAAACACTGTTGCATTAAAGGTTAGGGCCTCAACATACAAATGTTGCAGGATACACAGTTCAGTTGGTAACAGGGAGCTTCTCTGGGAAGCTTCTGGCTTCTTGCTCTGCACCAGTGGGCAGTGCCACGCCTTGCTCTCTGCCTCCTCTGTATGTGTCTGGATGCTTCCAATCTGCTTGCACCTTCCAGAGAAGTGCAGAAAAGGAAGACCTCTCCATTCTCATCTCTTTCTTCCTCCTTTCCACAACCACCAAAGAAATTTTGTCTTCTGGTTCTTTTAGTCTTCATTCTTTTTTTTTTTTTTTTAATGTTTTATTTATTTCTGAGAGAGAGAGAGACGGAGTGAGCAGGGGAGGGTCAGAGAGAGGGAGACACAGAATCTGAAACAGGCTCCAGGCTCTGAGCTGGCAGTCAGCACAGAGCCCGACACGGGGCTCGAACCCACGAACCGCGAGATCATGACCTAAGCAAAAGTCGGACGCTTAACCGACTAAGCCACCCAGGCGCCCCTAGTCTTCATTCTTAATAGGCTAAACAAATCTAGATATTCCTTTCTTTTGAGGAATGCTGGGATTTCAAGTTTCTTTTAATTTTTTAATTTTATTTGAGAGAGAGAGAGAGAGTGTGTGTCTTAAGCAGGCTCCAAGCTTTGCTTGAAGCCTAATGTAGGGCATGATCTCACAACCCTGGGATCGTGACCTGAGCCAAAATTAAGAGTCAGACATTCAACTGAATGAGCCACCCAGGCATCCCTCAAGCTTCTTTTTAAACCAAAAACTATTGAGACTATTTACTATGGGGAGCTGTCTCCCCCTAAAGCATCAAGACCATGGCCTGAAAGCCCGAGGGGCAAGGAGTCACAGGGTGAGAAAGATATTTGAAATTATCTAAAAAGATCTTCACATAATCCCACTGTATTTATGTACAAACACACAAGACCTTCAGTGCTATCTCTTTTGCTTCCCTCATATTCCATGGAATCATTTACATGAATGTTAACATTTGTTAGCATATGTAAATAATTAGTTATACTTTAATAATTATAAGAACGTCACCTTCTGTCCCTGTAATATTCCAAATCTTGAGGAACATGGGCGTCCTGAAGAAGTTTGTTAGATGTGCTGCTGGGCCTTCACCTTTCTCCAGCTACCTCCAGGGAACTGGTGCCTTGGGCCAGAGCAGACGGCTAGCTTCTGTGGCTCTTCCAGACCTCAAGGGAGCACTTCCGTGCTGTATTGCCAGGTGAAAGTGCTCCCTCATCTCTACGCATGCCGTTATTGGCACTCATGCCTCCACCTCCCAATCTGACATTCAAAAAGAAATGCATTTGTGTTTTAAAAGGTAATACACGCACATGGTTCAAAAGGCAAAACAATAAAAGGGTCATTGAAAAGGATTTCTCCCACCCAGTCTCTACCCCCCCATCTCATCTTCCTGCATTACCCCAAATAGGTAACCATTCTTATTATTTTTGAGGGTATGTATGTAAAGCATGAAAGGCAAATATGAATAGACTTTTATCTTTCCTGCTTTACACAGAAAAGGTAATATACCATAGACACTGTTCTGTACCTTGCTTTTTTCATTTCAGTTTAGGGAAATTTTATTAGTACATAGAGTCTCACATTTTCTTAATGGCTGTGTAGTATTCCATTCTTTGGCTGTGCCATAAACTATTTAAGTAATCTTCTCTCTCTCTCTCTCTCTCTCTTTTTAATGTTTTATTTATTTCTGAGAGAGAGACAGCATGAGCAGGGGAGAGTCAGAGAGAGAGAGGGAGACACAGAATGCAAAGTAGGCTCCAGGCTCCAAGCTGTCAGCACAAAGCCCGACGCGGGGCTCGAACCCACGAACCACGAGATCATGACCTGAGCTGAAGTCAGATGCTTAACCGACTAAGCCACCCAGGCGCCCCTTAAGTAATCTTCTCTTGAGAAGCACTGGATTATTTCCAATCTTTCTCTGGTATAAACAGAACTATAGGAAATAAATTCATATACATGTTATTTTGTGCCTGTGCAGGCGTATCCAGAAGATGAATTCCAAGAAGCAGATCTGATGGGTTGTAGGTGAAAGCCGATCTTCTGGCAGTTTTCCTATGGCCAAGGTGCCCTCCCTAGAGTGTGCACCAGCGTGTCCTCCCACCAGCAGCCCCTCAGATGCAGACTTGATCCAATCGTTCATTTCTTAGATAACTTTGATTGTGGTGTTCAGTGTGGCAAGCAGGGAGCTGAACTTGATGGAAGCCTCACCCTCCCGGCCCCCTCTTGCCCTCTGGCACTGTATTCATAGGCAACCATTTTTGGTCTTAGGGATGAAACGCCCCCATGGGAGTGGCACGCCAAACCTTCAAAAGGTGTTGCTGGTGAGAATTACCTGAGTTGAGGGGATCTACTCACACCTTACTCTGCTGAGCCCTTGCAGCCACTTCTTGTCTATTCCTTTGCCCCCAGTGGTTTTTGACCCTGAGCCCATTATTCTGCCCTTGGTCTCCTGGTAAACATTCCAGCTGCATTCCTGCACCAGCACTCAGCCGTGAGTTCTGCTCTCATTTAAGTCTGCGCCTTAGGCAGGTGGGGATTGAGAAAACAGAGTCTGGACCACACAAGGCAGGGAAAGTTTCCTGGCTACCTGGGTTCCGGGAGCTGCTTCATGACTACCCGGGCTTGCCCTCCAAACCTTTGCTTGAGCTCTAGACCCGCGGTCCCGAACTCAACTGCGTACAGGGCCATGCAGATAAGGTGCATGGGGGCCTTCAGCTGGGGGTGTCTGGGGAGGTGCAGAGAGTGCAAATTGCCCCATGCAGGCGTCCTGAGCCTAGGAAGTCAGAACATTCGATATTCGATATTTTCAGGAAAAGCTAGAGACCTAGATTTTCATGTTAAATCCAACCATAGTAAAGTGTTGGCAAGTGGGTCATGTTAAAAAATGACACGGCGCCTGTGAACCAACAGCTCTGGGAACTCCAGATGGTATATCGAAGAGTTGGGTTTGATCTGTGGGCCACCAGTTTGCACCTCCACCTAAGCTCAGTGTCAGTCTTCTCAGAGACATCCCTGACTTTGCGTTTCCTCAATCTTGGACCCACTATGAGCCTGGGTGTGAAGTGCTTGGCTTCCTTTCACACCTGCTGTCCCCAAGGCACTGCTTGTCAGTACTGGCTTGCAGCAGCTCTTCTCGGACAATTTTCTCTTCTACAAGATCTTGACCAATTTTCAAGTCAGCAAATTACAACAGACACTATGTGGCTGCCAGACATACCAGTGCTCCCAGTACGCCTACCGTGTGTGTGTGCACTGGGGCTTGCATCCCACTCCGAGGGGAGTAAGGATTTGTTTGCTCATTTGCATTCATGCAAATATAAGGCTTGCTTCTCACAGGCAAAATCAGTGCTGTCTTACATGTGTTTAGCCATCTTTATCACTTTTTCAGAGCCTTCGTCTCATCTTGAGTCACAGCTTCACCTTCCTCTTTCTAGAATGGTCCTGCAAGCAAATCTCTGCTTGTTTGTACCTCTCTGAGTTCCTCCCGGAAGCAGCATCTCCTTTTCTTCTGGGAGGTAAAGCCCAAGAGTGGAAAGAATATACAGATTCTGCAGCCTGTCCGAGCCTCACTTTCCTCAGCTGTAGAATGGAGTCAGTCACAGTGCCCCCTCGACATCCCAGAGCAGTAGTGAGAATCCAGTCGCTATATGTGAAAATGCTCCGTGACTGCAAAGCGTCGCAAAGAGCATGTCAGCGTTTTTTTTCTTCCCTGTTTTTATTATTGCACTAGAGCATGGCAGCTATAAAAAAGGAAAGCTGTAAAACATGGATGTGCAGTCTCACTGTGCTAACCCATGCAGTTATTATTTTCCGGTATTTTGTATTCTCTTCCAGTTCTTACTCATATAAAAACAATCAGAGGGTGATCCTGAGCTGAATCACTTTCCCCCCAGGCTGCCTCCTGCCCTTCTGTTCTCCAGCGCAAGGGAGGGGAGCAAAACCACCCCCCCCCCCTTTAGAGGATGCCTGGTGAATGATTTATCACTGAGTATTTTTAAAGAGGTCAGATATTTTACGCAGCACAAGCAGGCTAATGCAGAGTTCGTCTGACACCAAAATGCCTAGAAAACAGAGAAATAAACCCTCAAAAAACAGACTTCTTCACAAGATGCATCTTTTTCAGAGGACTTTATAGTTAGTTGTTAAAGGGCTTTCATATGTAGTATCTCATCCTATCCTTTTAACAGTGCTGAGAGGTAGATAGGACAGCAGACAGATCCATTGCTATTCTACAGCTGTTCTGCACACAGATCTCAGCTATTCTACAGCTGAGAACAAGAAGCCCAGAGAAGCTAAGTGGTGTGTTCAAGGTTATGGTTAGTTTGTGCTTGGCCTGGGCTTGGAACTCAGATCTGACAGACGCTTTGCCAGCTACATTTTGTCAGTTTTTTTTTCTTCATTATAATCTCTGGGCTCAGTGACCATAAATAGCACTTCTCTGTGAATCCATCCATAGATAGCATCTCTCATGCAATGCTCCATAAATACTGTTATTTTATTAATAAAACATGCTTGGAAGCTACATGTATGGTTATCTGAATATTATAACAACTACAAGATATAACTTATTATTACCATTTCTTTTTCTATTCCTTTTTTTTAATTGAGAGAGGGACAAAAAAGTGAGGGGGGGAGAGAGAAAGAGAGAGAGAAAATTCCATGAACGGCAAAGAGAAAGAGAGAGGGAGAAAGAGAGAGAGAATCCTACAAAGGGCAGAGAGAGAGAGAGGGAGAGAAAGAGGGAGGAAGAAAAGAGAGAGAGAGAAAAGAGGAGAGAGAGAGAGAAGTAGAGCTCCCCCAAAGTGGGGCTCATGCTCACCTGAAGCCGGGGTCCTTTTGAACCCCTTCTAATGAACCCCAGTGAGCTACAAATCTTATTGCTTTGCAGTTGTTTGGAAGAAGTGGGTCACAAACCCAAATGTAATAGTCAGTTGTTATTATATGAGTATCCTGCGTTGCATGTTATTGAAACTACTTGTAACAATTATTTTCTCCACAATAGCTATTTTACTTTGTGAAAATAGTTTTTTTTTTTTTTTTTTTTTTTTTGCATAACTCCTTTCATCTCTATTACTTCTAGGCAGTTCTCACTGCATCTCGATGAGGTGGTCAGGCAGCTATGAAACTCAAGAGCATTTGGGCACTCCAGCCCTCCAGCCTTTTGGGGTCCCCTTCCACTTAAGAGGACTCAAATCTCGGGGCGCCTGGGTGGCTTAGTCGGTTGAGCGTCCGACTTTCGCTTAGGTCATGATCTCGCGGTTCGTGGGTTCGAGCCCCGCGTCGGGCTCTGTGCTGACTGCCAGCTCAGAGCCTGGAGCCTGTTTCGGTCTGTGACTCCCTCTCTCTCTGACCCTCCCCTGCTCACGCTGTCTATCTCTCTCTCTCCTAGAAATAAATAAAAATTAAAAAAAAAAAAAAAAAAGAGGACTCAAATCTCCCTACTGCCTGGGGCCGGCAGGGGATGAATTTCCAGGGAATGCAAGCATGAGGCTGAGGATGGAGCGATGATGAGACCCCCTCCCTTGGGGCCCGGGAGAGGGAGGTTTTACAGCTGCGGGTGAGCCCACACCACTGGCGTGGGTGCTTCAGGGTGCTGCCTGGCCCACGAGGGTGCTGCCCTTCAGCAGTCTCTCTTCGTCTTGACCATTCACTGCTCGTTCCAGATCGTCGTGGATTGTAGACTTTATTAAGGTTTGGGGGGAAATGGAAGGAATTATATCACAGGCAGAAAACCACTTCGAATTCCATTCAGTTGTTCTTGTTCACAGAAATCTATTGGGTACTTTTCACCCTGGGGAATTCCTTATTCACCCCCTGCCATGTTGTCGGGAGGCTTCTTGCTGTCTGTGTGGCCCCCTCTTTCCTTGCTCTCACTTCTGACGACTCTCTGCCCCTTTGCTCTGCGCTTAAATTTTCTCTCACTTTGATTTTTTAAAAACCATTTTGTTTTTCAGATCATGCTTTGGAGGGGCCTGGCTTTTATTCTCAAAGAAGCTTATTAAGGTATTTTCCTTAATAAAGACCTATCTTCCCAGATTTGAATTCCTAATTTTACAGAAGTGGCTGCAGGGATGCCTGGGTGGCTCGGTGGGTTGAGCATCTGATTTCAGCTCAGGTCATGGTCTGGCGGTCTGTGGGTTCGAGTCCTGTGTCGGGTTTCTGTGCTGACAGCTCAGAGCCTGGAGCCTGCTTTGGATTCTGTGTCTCCCTCTCTCTCTGCTCCTCTCCTCCTCACTCTATCTCTCTAAATTAAATAAATGTTAATAAAAAGTAGCTGGAGCTGGTTTTTACATTAATTTTTTTAACATTTATTTATTTTGTGTGAGAGAGACAGAGGGTGAACAGGGTAGGGACAGAGAGAGAGGGAGACAGGAAATCCAAAGCACACTCCAGGCTCTGAGCTGTCAGCACAGATCCCAACACAGGGCTCAAACCCGTGGACCGAAAGATCATGACCTGAGTCAGAGTCAGTCACTCAACCCACCGAGCCACCCAGGCACCCCAGCTGGTTCTTACACTCATACTTATTTTTCCTTTCCTATTCACGAGTAATTATTTCCATTTTCCAGCTGAGTACACTGAGGCTCTGAGTCTTTAGATGGCTTGTCTGAGTACCAGAGCTGGTGAGAGGTGGAGCCAAGATGTTGTTCTGAGGCTTTCCCTCTCTCCTTCTATTTTTAAAGATACTTTATGTTAATTGTGTTTGTTGTAACAGTATCAACCCGTATCTTAATTTACTTTTCTCCATTATAAGTGATTACCTCAAAGAGCACTTGGCATTGACTTTCCACTGCTCAGAATTCACGGTACAAAATCTTGATGCTAAGGAGCAAGAAATGTCATGGCTGCTGTTAACACCGCCAAGTCAGGCTGTTTATATTCCTTGTAAAAATAATTGTCTCATTAATCTTCACCTCAACCACTTTGCCCTGTTGCCAAGGTCAAGTGAAAAATGCGGGTGAATTGCAAATATGTCACCAGGCACATGAAACACGATCCCCACACCAGTGCCATTTGAAGTGGCAGTGAGTATTGAGGGGTCAGAAGCTGGGTGGAGATGAGACCGATAGAGAGAGGTCCACCCTTCGCGAACGTGCAAAATGGACCAGTTCTCAGTAGCACCAGAGACACATCATGCATGTTAACCAGGTACAGAAAGGCCTTCCCAGCAAAGGAGGTCTAATTTCCTGTGGAATTCAATTCTACCACATGAACTCACTTGTGAATTAAGTGGTAAACTTTGATTCCCCTCATAGGCAAGCATTTCTCTTTTAGCGCACATCCTGCTATCACTGAGGCAGCGACTTGAACGCAGGGGAGTCCATAGACAATAGCTTTTGCTCTGATGCACAAATTGCATCACTGCATAGTGAGTGCAGAAGAATGTATCATGGCAGACCATTGATTTATGAGCTAAGCTTTGGAGAAAGAAATGGAGAAAAGGATCCTTAGAGGTTGATTATACATTTTTAGGAGAGAGGGACACCATCTGCGTTATTTGATTGTCTTATTCAGTAGTTATTTGCTGGGCAAGTACAGTGCTCGATACGGGAGCAGCAACTGTAAACGAGGCACTGGGCCTGCTTTTAGGAGCTGACAGTAGATGGGGTAATAAAGCAGAGCTGCTAGATGTGATAGATGCTGCGAGAAAGGCGATAATCCAGGGCGCAGTGAGAGCGCAGGGGAGCAGTCTTATGGTCCGAGAGAGCGTGTGTGAGGAAGTAAGCTGGGGCCTGCAGGATGAGAAGGGGGGCTTCGGGCACAGAGAGGAGCAGGGGTTCTTCGAAGCAGATGGAAGAAACAGAGCAGTTCACAGGTCGGGAGGAGACGGGTATGTGAGAGCAGCTAGGGGTGGGGTGGCAGAGAAGGGAGGAGAGAAAACGTGGGTTACAGTTCAAACACGTTGAGGCTGTGGTGATTTTGGAGCCTTGAAGCAGGGATCCTCAGGAGAACAGGGGAGCAGCGTAGAGGTGAAAATGTAGGCTGGGAAGTCATGGGCACTCAGCTGGAGAAGCACTGGGTATTGACGCAAAGCGCCCAGGGTGTGCTGTGTGGACTGGGACGTGGAGGACCCTGAGAAAGCTCCAAGGGTGGCTCACCCACGGGCCAGGCAGATCAGGGGACACTCTGGAGACACAGCAGCTGCCACAGACAGCAAGCCTGCTAGTCGCATCCAGCTTCGGCCCTGCCACGTTGAGACCCCTACGCTAAATCAGTTTGTCGGTTTTACGTGAAGAAGTCAACAGCGTGTTGTTGGGTGGCTTGCTGGATGACTCACCTTCGGTTATTGTCAAAGCCGAGGGAAAACGCTCCAGGCTGGGGCTCGGCCCCATAGAGCAGACGTCTGGAACCTGGGAATTCTGTGCTAGGTTTTCGCTGTTATGGGGGAGTACCAGATGCTCATTTAGCTGTAACTCCCCATGCTCTACTTAAGAAATGAGAGTTTCCATGCACCCCCTTTTGTTTATTTTGTAAACAGAGGACAGTGTGTTTGTTGATCCTTCAGTTGATATAGACGGTATCTTCATTTCCCAGCTCAGGAAGCAATGGAGCAGAACCTTCCAGGGATTATCAGAAACCACAGCTGGAATCCTTTCATCACACAAGATCTTAAAAGTAGACAGAGAGTTAACATTCCATTCGAGTCCGCTAGCACCCTATCTGCTATGAGCCTAGCACGGGGCAAAAAGTGTTCGTAGTGTGTGTTTTCCATTTCTCTTCACGTAAATCCTGGAGGTAGAAGTTGGCGAGGGGCTCAATACTAGGGCAGCAATGATACCAACTTATCTTTCACATCCTTAAAACTTTCTTTAGAAGCCACCACGGCTCTGGAATAAAGAACATTTGTCTCCAAGCTGGTGCAGCACGGCTGGGCCCCAGGCACCCTTGTGAGGGAGGGGAAGCAAGCACAGTATCCACCACCTGGAGAAACGTGAATGGACGGAGTCGATTCCTCCACTCTTTCATGCTTTGGATAACAAAGATTGCACTGTAAGGGGTTGCTACACCTGGCTCGCACGACAAAATTCTTGCATTAACTGGATCTCCCTTCGGCCCCAGGCAGCACAAGCCCGTTCCGCATGCTGCCCTGGACACGGTATGGAAAGGGCCTTTGTCATTCCTTGTTTTCTCTCCTCCTCTCCGAGTTCTGTCTGGTTCTTGTGCAAGTGGACTTGGACCAAGAGGACCTGGGGCCATGAGGGAGAATCCTCACCTGGAAGCGAGTACATACATGGCAGCCATCGCTTACTTTTCTTACGTGTATCTAAAAATAGTCTCACTTCTATCTCTCTGTCTCTCTGTCTCTCTCTCTTCCCTTCCCTCTGTCCTGTCCTTACTTCCCTCTCATCACTTCCATTTCTAGCTTCTCTTCCTTGCTTCTCACTTCCCTTTTCCTAATGTCCTGTTCTCGCATCTCTATTATTGATTCTGTTGTCTTGCCTCCCTTCCTTTCTTCCCAATTTTTCTTGCTTCTCTTTTTATTCTTGCCTTTTCTTACTAAACTTTCCTACTTCCTTTCCTTCCTTTTTCTCATTTTCTCTGTTTTTTCCCTTCTCCTTGACCTCTTTTTTTTCTTGCTTCATTTCCTCTTTTCGCCTGCATTTTAATTGATTTTCTGTCTTTTCCTTTTCTTGTTTTTCCTTTTATTTTCATCTCTTTTCTTTCCTTCCTTTCTTTTCCTTGTTTATTTCCTTCTCTCTCAGTCTTCCTTCCTTCTGTCCTTCCCATCCTTTTTCCTTCTCCTCTTCTTCCTCTTCTCTTCTTCATCCTTGTCTTTTTCAAATTTGTAAGTTTGTTAACTACAGGATTCCTAGCTACTGAAAGAGTATCCACTTCCCAGTAAACTAGACCAGCCCTCACCTCCTGTCTCTACCACGTTTTTTGTTTTTAATATTCACTTATCTTTGAGAGAGAGAGATAGATAGAGAGAGAGAGAGAGAGAGAGAGAGAATGTACAAGTGGAGGAGGGGCAGAGAGAGAGGGGGACAGAGGATCTGAAGCACAAAGCCTGTCAGCACAAAGCCTGATAGGGGCTTGAACTCATGAACCATGAGATCATGACCTGAGCTGACTGAACCACCCAGGGGCTGGGTCTCTCCCACCTTTTAACCATGTGACCCCGGTGAGATCACTCCATCCCTCTGAGCACAGTGTCCTCATCTTTAGGTCATCCAGTTGCCAGGTGAGTTACTCAGTGTAGGAGCATTGACAGCACGGACTCTGTATCTGTCCGCCATCTTGTTCGTGCCCACACAATGACCTCCCTCAGAGCTACGTGTTCCAGGCCCCGTGAAGGTGAATAATGCCCTGAACAAAATGCAGGAAGGCTTGTTCTGATCTTCCCTAATGTGGTACACAGGGGCCCCACTTTAGATAACTACCCTGTGACCTCACCACCATGCCCCTCACTCTATAGACGCTGGGGGTTAAGGTTCACCGGGTGGAGAATGGCTGCATGGTGGCTGCGTCATTGTCTACCCTAACCTCCCACTGTCAGCAAGTTACCTTGAATAAAGCTGTGCGAAAGGTATGGAGTGTCTTGCTTCATTTGACAAATGACTTCTCAGTCTGGAGGCTACTTTACTGACCCTCCTCCCCTTCTAACTCCCTGTCTTCCCAGTCAGATTGGCGGGAACCTCATCTACTGGACAGGGGTGGAGGGCACATCTCTCCAGATTTTAGGGCAGAGGGTGGCTTTGGCTTTCCCAGTGGATTTTGAGCTCCTGTGCCTGCCACAGAGTTCAAGAGAGGAGTCTTACAGTCCTACACTCTCTCCTTATTCTGCAGGTCTTTCTTCTGCTTTCTTCTGCAAACATCTCTTGCACACAACGCTTGTTCTCGCAGACTGCACTGTTGGAGTGGGCCGGTGAGGGGTTTTACATCTCCTTGTTGCTGTTTGCATTTGGTCCCTCTCTGAATTGGAGGCGGCAAACTTGTGGTCAACAAGCTGACTCTGGCCAGAAAACAAAGGCAATTCATAGATGTACTGTATAGTTGGCCCAGTATTGTACACAGAACTTTTCATTTCTTGCTTGCATTTGAAAATCAGGATTTCATGTGAAGATTTGGCTTTCTGAGTGCCCTCGAAAAATGGAAGATCAGGTCATGATGCATCCTCATTTCTGCATGACTGGGTGCAATGGTATCATTCGCTCCCTTAGAGGAGCCTGGCTATCTGGTCTCTCTCACCACTCTGCTCTCTTTACTCAGGATGGTACTTGCCTAGTGCCTGGAGGCATTGAGGGGAGAGAGACCATTCTGTTTACTAATGCTTCTTCAAAACATCTTGTTTACCATCCAAATCCTCTAAGATCCACTAAATACTTCCTTCCTGACACATTATCGCCCTTCCAGCAATGAACCCATGACAGGCTACATCTTTTTAAGGGGAAAGGAGGGAATAAGTTTATCAGGTTAAAAACATTATTAGGAAAAAACTCATTTTGCTCTGAATTATTATTTGAAATAATTTAATTTTTTCATGCTTTTTTTCTTCTTCTGGGGGATAAAGTTTCCTTTTATTCTCATATCTTGTCAGGACAAAGTGCTGTTTTGGGTGTGATACAAAGTCAGGTCAATAAAGTTCTTAAGGGGGTGCCTGGGTGGCTCAGTCGATTAAGCGTCTGACTTTGGCTCAGGTCATGATCTCACAGTTCATGGGTTAGAGCCCCGAATTGGGCTCTGTGCTGAAAGCTAACTCAGAGCCAGGAGCCTGCTTAAGATTCTGTATCTCCCTCTCTCTCTGACTCTCCCCTGCTCATGCTGTCTCTCTCTCTCTCTCACAAAAATAAATAAAACATTAACAAATTAAAAAAAAATAAAGTTCTTAAGCTACTTAATTTTTTTCTTTTGCTAAAATGTTTATCTTTGCCAAAATTGATACACTTTGGGTTCTCTCTAAATATAATGGCATGTTAAAGCCTTGCTTGCTGCTTTCAACCAGTTAGTCAAAATTTTTCTCGATGGGTTTCCTCACATTGTTTTGATTTGGGGATGTTCCTTTTTCCTGCTGTAGCCTGATGGTCACATCCTACAGAAAGACATCCAGTTCTTTCTTGTCCATGTTATACCAGACTGAACCCATGGGGTTCTCTGTTCCCCTCTCCTTCACTTTTGTCCCCTTCTCAATAGCACTTGCTGTATATCTTTCATTGTCTGTCCCCCTCCATTGGATGCAAAACCCACGAGTGCAGCATGTTTTGCTGTTTTGTTTACCATCACATCCTGATGTGGTCCTCGGTAGGTGCTCAGCAAGGATTTGTAGAATTGTTGACTTCTGGGCCAAGAAAGAAGGTGGCCTCTCCCTGTCTCTAGAAGAACACCCAGCTCTGTCAGGCAGGGTCCCATCAGGAGGCATCTAACACTTCAGTCTGGGTGATGTGTGGAAACTTTAAATGAAGTGGGGCTGTGGGCAGTGCTAAAGGGGATTAACAAGGTATAATGTGAAACTAGCAACTGCCAGGCCACCCCTATACCTGAAGGGTCCAGGAGATAGGAGCCACTCCCAGAATCCTAAGGACAGCTACCCACAGATGTCTGCTTAACATGAGTGTGACCTGGGGAAAAGGGCCTCAGCCAGCCTGAGGAAAGGCTCTGGTCTCCTGCCCTCCCTGCTAAGTTGACCAAACCCAATGGAATCAGAAGACAAAATTGCTCCTTGATGTGGTCCATTGCATCAGTCCCTGGGGCACAGAGTCTGATGCAGAGTATGGAGGGTAAGTTCAGAAGGATCAATGGAGCATCCATCCTGAAAGCTCTCCTGCCGTGCTTTTAGAAGAATCATCATGATCAAACATAGCTATAATTAGCAACTAGCAGAGGAAGTGTTCGTATGCTAGAAGCGGGGGCCTCTTGCATCTATGTGGCAGTCAATCTGGAGACAGTTAAGTAGCCAAAAGTTAGAAAGCATAAGGAGATGGCTGTCCAAAGATTATGTAAATAGCAAATTTGGAGGGCAGGCTATATAAGCCTAGGGATAAGAGCAGAAAGAGGAACCTAGAACCTGGAAAGCATCTGCAGCATGGGTTTCAGGGCACAGGACTCCTTGGGCTCTTCCAGCCACAGGCCTGCTCCCAAGCTGATGGCCAGGTAGCTACCAGGCTCTTACCTGGTGCTTCTCCCTCCTCCGTCAGCCTGAGATTTTCTGATGTGTTGCAGCTAAAAGGTGGAGATGTGAACGTGGAGGTGAGTGGGGCTGGCAAATATGCTTCTGACTAGAAATCTATTGAGAAAAAAGGATGTTCTCTTTTGTGGAAAGGAGGCTGGAGATTCACCTCAAAGACCCTCCTTTGATTGGGAAGTGAGTTTGGTCCTCTTGGTCCCCTGCTCCTACCTTCTCAGCTCTTAAGTCACTTTTCTCTTAATGACATTCTCATACCTGTGCCTGTTTCCTCTTCTCGGTTTGAATCAGTTGTTTCTTCATCTGTGATGCCTTTGCTCTTGGAGTAGTCTTATGTTAGGGTGGTTTTTTAGGTTTCTTTGTATTTTATTTATTTTGAGAGAGAGAGAGGCAGAGAGAGAGAGAGACCTCATGTGGGAGAAAGGCAGAGAGAGAGAGGGAGAGAGAGAATTTCAAGCTGTATCTGTGTGGTAAGTACAGAGCCCGATGTGGGGCTTAATCTCACAAACCATGAGATCATGACCTGAGCTGAGATCAAGAGTCAGGTGGTTAGCCAACTGAGTCACCTATGCACCACTAGGGTACTTTCACATTGTAATATAACTGGTTGTTAGTTGATTTGCTTCCTCTCCTACACATTCACACTTCCATTTTTCACAAACACACACACACACACACACACACACACACACTAATGCCACACCTTCTTTGAGGGTTTTGTTCATCATCTCCATATTCCCATATGTAGTGCCTTAAACATGATAAAAAAATCAATAATGTTTTTTGCATGAATAAATGAGAGTTGACCTACTGCGGATTGCCTTCCTCTGTGTCCACTGTTTTCTAGTTCTTACCTACCTCCTCCCTATCATGAAAGTTTACCTCCATGTTCCATTGTTACTTCAAAGCCCTGCTAGATGAGCAGCTAATTTGAAATTCCAAACCATGACAACGCAAGAGTGTGTACACCTGGATTATATGTTACCTTGTAATGGAAATTTTGTAGACAGGTGCCTTCATTTCTTGATCCAAGTAGAATGATTCTCCCTTGGGCACCTTTTTAGAAATCCAGTTGTTGAATAGTGTTTCTGGCCAAGGGCACTCTCAGTAGTCTCTTGAGTGACATGTCCACGATTAGCTGCCTATTTTGTGTGATTATGGTGTATCCGTGATTTTACCTCCCCCATGTAGGTCTGTCCATCTCCCCTTTTCTTCCACCTTTCTTATTACTGCCACATTTCCCAAACTATAGCAGGTGCCTGGAACATGGTAGTTTTGTACTGAGCCTCTCTTCTTGTGGTTGGGTGAATGGACGCTGAAGTTTTGATTCTCCTGAACATACTGGAAATTGTCTTGTGGCATCTCTGAAGGTGGTGTGGGAGAGATGAATGTGTTTTTGTGCTTGTATATAAAGCCTAAGCTACCTGTGTTCTAAAATTCTGAATGTGACCAAAAGAGCGAGCACAGCATATGGAGAACAAAATAAATGAAGTTAATGCTTTCCTTTCTGAAATGATTTCAACTTCAGAGTTCATCTGAATCAGATTCATTCTGAAGATGTCTGTATTCACCCAGTTAACCAGAATCCTACCACCTGACAGCTGATAATTCAGAACTGGCTCATTTAGAGACAGCTTTTGGCCACAGACATTTTAGCCCATTTGGTGTGGATAGCTGGTAGCTCTTCTGCTCAAGTATAATCCCCACGGAGCCGTCAGTCCTACAAATGATACGTTTTTGACAAGCCATTTTTGTGCATACAAGATTAAATTATTTCACAGGAGAAAGGAAGGAACTAAGCATGGAAACACTGAATGCTGCAGGAAAGGAGAAAACAAGGTCATAGCAGCTGCTTTTTCTCTCTAGGATGCTACAGGAATCCCTATAAATTTGCTGGTTTAGAAAAATGACTCCGATGTATCACATCATTTTCCCAAAAGTGTCTAATTCAAAGATCACAAGCCTAAAGGTTTGAACCAAAAGGAGAGCAATACCGTGTCTGACCATTGGAAAATTCTGAGATAGTTGAAATCCTCCTCTGGTTCTTATTTGTTGAAGCACTTAGCCTGCTTATTTTTTGTTTGGGTTGTGAGTTGTGTCCTCTAAACTCTAGGTTTTTTGATGATAGTGATTTGATCCCCTTCATTACTGTGATGGACTGTGGTTAACCATATCTGCTACATACCAGGTACTCAACGTTCCTTAGCTATAAGTGCACTGATGAAATGTGTAGGTCAGGGTACTGACATACTTGCATTTTTAAGATGCTCTTCTAATATGAAGAACATAGGGGTAAAAGACTCAGTGCCAACACAGTGGAGGAAAACACCTCAAGAGGAGAATCTGGGCTGCCTGAGGGTTTACATGTGAGGGAAACAGTGTGTGGCTGAGGCAAGGAGACACCGGCAGGACATGGCCTGCAGTAGAAGCTTGTTGAGCCTGGGGATACAGCAAAGCAAGCTATAAGCTAGCCTACTCTGAGAGTACCACTCTGGTGTATAGTACATGGTCCAGGTGTTCAAGAGCATTGTCGAGGCAAATCACCACTGACCTGTGTGGGACCAGTGTTCATTCGGTGACTATATTCAAGATGGTGGTGGTGGTGGGCAAATGGAACCTTCTAGCTCTCTCACTATTTGGCACTGGAAGTCCCATTGACCCCTGGGGTCTGAAAAAGGCTCCAGGATCTCAAAGAATTGTAGTAAATGTTGGTATTAGGAAGGAGTCTCTGGACTTCCTATTGGTAAGAACAGGTTGGTGTTCCAGTGATTAACTGGAAAAAATGAATAAACAAAAAAGCCTTTTTGGGGTGCCTGAGTGGCTCAGTCAGGTAAGCATCAGACTTCTTCTCAGGTCATGATCTCATGGTTTGTGGGTTCGAGCCCTGCATCAGGCTCTGTGCTGACAGCCAGCTCAGAGCCTGGAGCCTGTCTCAGATTCTGTATCTCCCTCTCTCTGAAACTCCCCTGCTCACGTTCTCTCTCTCTCTTAGAAATAAATTTAGAAAACATTAAACAAATTAAAAATAAAAAGCCTTTTTGTCTCCAAGTTGATGTGGCCAGACATAAAATTTGATATATAAAGTCTGAAGTATCTATGGAACATTAAGATGGAAGATCCAGAAGGCCTAAACTATGAGGAGAGATTGGGAATGGAAAGAGAAATTTGAAAATTGTCAGTACATGGATAAAACTGTCTTATATTCAAAGTGGTGTTCTAGTACCTATATCGTAGAGATGAAAATCAGTATTTGTTGAAAGAAAAAAAATTGATGAATAAATGAATGAGTCAAGTTCTAACTACAAAGTAGTATAATTAATCTTGGATTGAAAAGTAAGAACTTCTACTTACAAAATAGTTACAGAGATAAAAAGTACAGCATAGGAAATATAGTCAATAATATTTTATAACACGGTAAAATGACAGATGGTAACTACACTTATCATGTTGAGCATTTTGTATATAATAGTCAAATCGCTGTGTTGTACATCTGAAACTAATATAACATTGTATGTAAACTATACTTTAATTTTTTAAAAAAGCAAATATGCTGAGATGTTCACATCCAGATTTTTCTCACTTCAAAGTAATCATCTTGGATTTATTCTCATAAAATCTTTATTGCCCAGGGCAGTTTCCAGCTCCTGTAGGAATTAATTGTATTCAGAGCACATGCTTTTACTTATCTTCAGTGGTGGTGACTTCTTATCTTTTGAGAGTGAGTGTGAATTCTGGCAACAACCGAACTTAGTTCATAGCTACATTTGGTGAATGATATGTGGAATAGGAGAGATAACACAGTTTTGGTCATTAACAGTTTAAAATTTTAAAGTAATAGAACTTAATTTCTAGTTCTGAAGTCAGTTTCAAAATAACAGCCCTAAAATATTTGAGCCTCAAATCACAGCCTCCCATGGTGACCATGTTGAACTCTAAATTATATTCATTTTAGTACAAAAACCTAAAACAAAAATATATGTATTTATAACATATATGTTAATATTATATATTATTTAATATATACTTGTCTATTTTTAAATTCTTAAAAATTTTTTAATGTTTATCTTTGAGAGAGAGAGAGAAAGAAAGAGAACATGAGCAGGGGAGGGGCAGAGAGAAAGGGAGACACAGAACTCGAAACAGGTTCTAGGCTCTGAGCTGTCAGCACAAAGCCTGACGCAGGGCTTGAAACCCATAAGCTGTGAGATCATGACCTGAGCCGAAGTCGTACGCTTAACTGAGCCAGCCAGGCACCTCCAAAATTATTTTTAAATATAAAAGTTTAGGTCTTCAGTGCAGGCTGAAAGTATTTTTTAATTTCTTGTTCTTCCTCATTGAAACTCACCTTTTCTCTCTTTTTCCCCCCTTAATCCATTTCGCATTCCTTGGCTCATATTGGCTGTGGTGATTAAAATGCCGTAGGAGTAGACACAAGTACTGCTAACAATAGGTCAACTCTGAGGAGCAATAAATGGCAAGAGATGTGGTTAGTACCTCACCAAACTTTGATTCTTCTTTTATCACATCATCTAAGCCCTGGCTGGATTTGACTGGGATGAGACTCGGACTTGGTTGGATACATTCTGTGCCACTAGATTTTTATTGAGAGCATCTGACTCCAGTGCTGGGTTGGTAGGGGGAAAAAATAGGGTTAGTGGTATCTTCCAGAGACCTGAGTTTGAGTTCTGCTAATATTAATAAGGATACAACTATTACCACTACTATTATTAATGCTGTTACTACTGGTGAGGGAGCATAAGGCAAGCTGACACCCTACAAACCATCCTGCCAACCGCTGGGTAGGATATAGGTGATATTCCTCAGATACTCCTGGTGGCCCCAGGATGAAGAAAGGGAAGGAGAACCAATGATTAATTCATAGAGGTCACAGTCATGCAGGACCTGAGTCTCTTCCAATTTACATATATCTTAGTAAATTACAAAAAGGTAATCTTATCAATAGCCTAATCTCTGGGAACTCCCTACTGTTTTAATGATAATGCTTTGCTGGAGGGTAAAACAACTTTAGCTTAATAGCTAGGCTTCCAGTAATCTGCAAGTCTTCTTTAGCATATGGAAATCTCTTTAAGAAACTTCCTCTTGACTTTACCTCCCACAATACCACAGTATATATAACCATTCACTTTGCACAACCCCAGTGCAGTTCTTGCTGCCCATTGGTCCTGTCCAATGCTTTAATAAAAATCATCTTTTTGCACCAAAGACGTCTTCAAAACTTATTTCTTGGCTGTTGGCTCTGAACCCCCACCACCACTCCAAAACCCCATCACTGCTATTACTACTACTTCTGTATTTTAGATTTGCTCCAAGATTTTTATATACTTTATCTCAATTAATCTGCATAACAGACTTGTGGGGCAGGAAGACATCAATGGAACCATTTCCAGGTAAGTAAACTGAGCACAAATTAAACTTTCAAGTACCCAAACAAGAATGACATTGGGCAAGTCACTTTAGGTATTGGGGCTGGAGTCCCTAAGATCCACTTTCATTATAAATTTCATGTTTTGTTGTTATAACGGTGAAATAGATCATTATGCATCAGAGTGTAGTTCAGCATTTCATGAGGTCCTCAGAAATGGGGAAACATGGGGGAATATTTCTAATATTCAGAGTTCTAATATGTGCATCTAATATTTGCATCAAGCAAGTTACACAGAATTAAATACTTAAGGAAAAAATAAACTCATGAAAGTGTTTATTTTGAGCATATTTTAGTCTTAATAATTTTTCTCTAGGCTGGGTAGAACCATTACACTTATCTGAGTAGTTGCTATGGAAAACAATTTGTACTGTTCTCCCTTTGCCATAGTATTTTTCTCAGGCATGCACTCTATCTCTCAAAAATCTTAACAGCAGTGAAACAGACATTAAACCCCAGAGGATTAAAAAATAGGATTTGTATTTCGTCTCTCTACCTTCACCCTCCTCCCTTCAAAGGCATTGCTATTGACAAGTTGGTGGCTCACAAATTTCACCAACAATGGTCTATTTTCCACACAGACAGATGCTGACAGAGGGGCTGTCCCACTGATGATGGGAGGGCTGTGGCTGCCAGTCTGAAGATCTTTGGCTGAATACAGTCCCACCTGCAGTGGACACACATGCTCTGTCCTGGTTTGAAGGATGAGAGCCATTCATCACACTTGGAAGAACATAAGAAACACAGAATTATTGTTCATCAACATCAAAATTATCAGATGGCAGAAACAGGATGAGAAAGAGGTTTGTTTTATTTTTAGAGTTCTGAAATCATTGACCAAATAGACATTGGAGGAATATGGGGAGAATCTGGAAGCATTGTGTTTATGGGTTCTTAATCTGGTAGGTGAATTTTCAGGATGGTCTGATGAAAGCACTGACATATCAGGTCTGTCCTTCATTACAGACTGCTGAGGTATTCTACATCGGTGGTCTCCTTCTTGTCTAAAAATTATCTCAAACCTTATTTATGTAAACTGGCAATCATTTTATTTTGATCACCAAATTGTGTGTCAGAACTTCAAGATATTACTGACTTAGAGGTTCTCCTGGGGACCTTCCATGTGGTTGTAGTCACTGGTTGGCTGGGGCTGCTGTTATCTGAGGGCTGACATGGACTGGATGTCTAGAGGGTTCAGTCATGGGATGGCATTTAATGGTCATCTAGCTACAGCTGTTGATTGAAGACCTACATGTGAATTCTGCAGAATGGTGATTTCAGGAAAGTTGGATTTCTTTCATGATGGCCACCTTCTTCCACAATGAGCATCCCAAGAGAAGCAGGAGTAAGCTTCACGGCCTTCAATGCCATACTCCATTTATTAAATCAATGATAAGCTTGCAAGAGACACAAGGAGAGAGGGACATAGACCTTAACTGTTGATGTGAAGTCTATCAAAGAGTTTATGGTTCTTGAAAAAAAAAAACCTTTCAAATAAATGAGGTATTTTGGGTTTTTATTCCTGATAACAGATGAAGATTTCAAGTGCCAATCTTTTTTTTCAATGTCTATTTACTTTTTAGAGAGACAGCATGAGCAGCGGAGGGGCAGAGAAAGAGGGGGCCCAGAATCTGAAGCAGGCTGCAAGCTCTGAAATGTCAGTACAGAGCCTGACACGAGGCTTGAACGCATGAACTGTGAGATCATGACCTGAACTGAAGTTGAAGGCTCAACTGACTGAGCCACCCAGGTGCACCTCAAGTGCCAATCTTTTTAAGCTTAGCTCTTTCTTGATATCTCAGGATCCTCATTAAGAGCATCTATTTATTGCCGCATCTATTTATTGCCACATCTATTAATGTGTGGCAATAAATCTTATCTGCAGGACAAATTGAATATAATCGGATTTAAAAAACCACACTGGCTTTTGCTAATCCAATGGTAGACATTAGCTGCATTTTAAAGGTGAGAAAACTTAGGCTAAGAGTCAAATGGCCCAAAGACATATAGCTAATGAACCTCAGAAATAGGTTACAAATTCTGAAGTGCTTGATTGCAAAACCCCAATTTTTTTTGCAGGAGAGTGGATGTGCATTTTCAAATTCTTTTTGGAGGAGATAGGGACTTTCCCAGGCCTAGCCCCCTCTTCATATGCTCTTTTTCCATTGTAAGGACAGCCACTTTCCTTTCTTCACTGATGAAGGCACCACATCCCCTATGCTTGGAATTCTTCCCTGCAAAGAGCTGGTTAGCAAGATGTCCACCTCCTTAATTTTCCCTCCACCTTTTATTGCTGCCTCAAAGACAGAAACTTTTGTTTATTTGTTTTAAGTGTTCACTGTTGATCATCAGACAAGACATGGGCAAAAGACAACAACAATTTCACTGAGGAAATCACAAGTCTGACATAGTCTGCATAGTTTTGGTCTCTGGGCTAAAATTCTTGATCACTTTGATAGGGTAACTGGTCAGTCTGAGACTCCCTGCGCTTGCTTACAAGCAAGGCCACATTTCTAGTCATCTCCAGATGGAGACTGGCTTCCCACGTGAATCTTACCAAGCTATTACCAAACCTCTGTGCTGGCATTGTCTCATGGGACCACTGGACTAGGTCACTGCTGGGTTTTGCCTTTCACTCCAGCCTCCTCATGCTGCTCAGGCTTTACTGTCACCGATACTACCTAAGGGGTGGGGGTGGGCAGTGGGCAGACAGAGGCTATTGTTTTCCCTGTTACCATCATTTTCCAAGCAAGGGTAAGGACTTTCTCTGGATTCTCCATTGTGCAGCCAAGGCCAGGCTACTTTTGATAACAGTAAGTTGGAGGTGTAGGTACACTAGAAGGGCCACTTACCCCAACAATAACTTGGAGCTCTTACAAGACGAGAGCACTCTTGGAGGGTCCATAAACAGAGACCACCATTCCCAATAAGGAACAGCACCATCCTTGGCCTGGCTGCTAGGCTGCCTCCCATGCCAGGTGCCGGCCTCCTCTTCACTGGGAGTACTCTATGGTGTCTGCACCCTACAGTGCTGCTCCCAACAGCCCTGAAGACAAGCATGCAGAGAAGTTTTCCCTTTGCTGAGTCTAAATCCCACCCCAGGGGTCTTCATTTTCTCCCAAAGTATTGACTTCTTTCTAGGAAGACTGATGGTAGGTATATTCACCTTCTTTAGGGAAAAACCAGCTCAACACTCTGGTGTCTTTTTTGGCTTCTCATTGCCTTTTTCTTGGCCTACTTCTGGGGTTTGGGAGGAAGCAGGTTGGGGAAAAAAGGTGCCTGCATGACTGAAGTGATGGAAGGAGGCTCTGCCTCCATAGACCATCACACACCTCCAGGCTACACAAGGAGAGTCAGGGTATCATGAGGAGGGAGCAGTCAGCATGCCCTGTATGTTGTCTGCATATGCAATGGGGTAGAGATGAGGCGGTGTAGGGGTGAATCCCTCCCCTTATGTCAAATTTAAGAAAATTTATTGGAGAGCTTGCTGTATGTCCCTTGGAATCTAGGGATACAAGAACAGGCATCTAAGTCACACCCAGCAAAGCTTATAGTTGTATTCCATAAAGTGAAAGTCAAAGTGACCTCAGAAACCCCCTGAAGGGGCAAGGATGTGTATATACGTGCTTCCTGTGGGCCTAATGTAGATCCTTGGAAAGGAAAGCAGACATCAGTTTGTTTTGTTTTGTTTTGTTTTTATAAAGGATCCTACTCAAGAGAACTGTCTGGAAAGGGTGAGCTAATCTCCCATAAAAGAAAGAACCATTGGGAACCAGAAGCTGAGGAAAGCCCCAGAAATGGATGGGCAGAAGAGCCATCATTTGTGGCAGAGGACATGCAAGTGGGAGGCTCCCACCTCAAGCATGGAACTGGTTCTCTGAAGAACCTTCCAAAGGCCTCATGAGAGATTTGACACTTTTGCAATGTGACACATCTAGAAGGCTCAATGCTTATCACAACTATGCTAATCACGTAGGACTGTGCTTTCTTCCTTTTCTCCCAACCCCAGGCCAATGCAGAAGTGGCCAAACACTCTGCTAGTGGTAAGGAAGGAGGTGACAAAGAGAATAGTAACCTTCTCACCAAGACTTCCCTCCGTACTGGTAGCTTCTAGGTCTGGAGCAGAGGGCGAGACAAACCAGGGAGGCAAGAAGTTCTGAATAGAATAGAAAATTGAAATTTTAATATTACACAAAAGAAAAAGTTGTAAAAATGATACTGAAGTGAACGTTTTAATATGTGAAAGAATGAGACTAGTCATTGTTTTCTGGGTGTGTCATAAAAAGTTATGGAATTTCAAATCCAAGAATATGCAAAAAGAGTTATACACCACAACCAAATGAGATCTATTCCAGATGTGCAAGACTCGCTCAATATTTGAAACTGAATATCAATTATTGTAAGCTACCACATCAGCAGACTAAAGAGAAACAATCATATGATTATATCGTATCAATTGATGCAGAAAAAGCATTTGACAAAATCCAGCATCCCATTCACCATAAAAATCCGTAGCAAACTAGGAATACAGAAGAACTTTCTCAACTTGACTAAAATCTCAGCTAACATTATACTTAATGGTGAAACCTGGATGCTTTCTCCCTAAAATTGGGAATAAGATAAAGATGTCCCTTCTCACCACTCCTATTCAACACCATACTAGAAGTCATAGCTGGTGAATTAAGGCAAGAAATGGAAATAAAAGATATAAAGCTTGCAAAACAGAAAACTGCTTGGCTCACAGTTGACATAATTGCTGTATAGAAAATCCTGAAGAGTCAACAAAATCTCCAGGCAATGATAAACAATTACAGTAAGAGTCAGCGAAGAACACATTAAGATGCAAGGGTCAATAGGCTTCCCTATAGGTCAGCAATGAACAACTGGCATTTCACATGAAAAAAAACAATATTTGCATTTGAGTCAGAAAAGGGAATATTTAGGCATAAATCTGACAAAATATGCAGAAAAACAAAACTCTGATAAAAAACCAAAGATCTAAATAAGTATTCTGTGCTCACGAACTGGAAGATTCCTTATTAAGTTGTTTATTCTTTCCAAATTCATCTACAGATTCAATACAATTTTAATCAAACTTCCAGAAAGCAAATTTTTGAACATTGACAAGTTTATTCTAATTTTTTTTTGGGGGGGAGGGTAGAAAGAGCAAGGAGAGGAGGGGCAGAGGGAGAGGGGAGAGAGAGGATTTTATGCAGGCTCCACACTGGGCATGGAGCCTGATGCAGGGCTCGATCTCACAGCCCTGAGATCTTGACATGAGATGAAATCAAGAGTCAGACACTTAACCACCTGAGCCCTCTAGGTGCCCTGACAAACTGATTCTAAAGTTTATATGGAAAGGTAAAAGCCCAAAATAGCCAACACAATACTCATGAACACAATTGGAGGGCTGACACCATCTGACTTCAAGGTTTACTATAAAGCTATAGTAATCAAGAAAGCATAGTGTTTGAGAAAGAATAGACATATAGATCAATGGAAAAGAATAGAAAGCCAAAGTAGACCCACACAAATATAGTCAATTGATGTTTGATAAAGGAGCAAAGGCAATTCAATGGAGAAAGGGAAGGCTTTTGAAACATGATGCTAGTAAAATTAGAAAACCCTATGTCCAATAAATAAGTAAATCTAGACATAGACCTCATACCTTTTACCAGAAAATCTAGGTGACCCTGAGGTTGGCAACATACTTTTAGATATGATACAAAAAACATGATCCATGAAAGAAAAAAAAAAGCTGGCCTTTGTTACAAAGGAATCTTTGAGCTGAGACATTTGTTAGGAGAGTGAAGAGACAAATCGCAAATTGGGAGAAAATGTTTGCAAAACATTTATCTGAGAATAGACTTGTCTTGAAAGCATACTAAGAACTCCTCCGCTCTACAATATTTGTCATTAGGGAAGTGCAAATTAAAACAATGAGGTGCCACCACATAACTACTGACATGACTAAAATCAAGAAAACTGACAACACCAAATGCTGGTGAGGATGTGGAACAGGAACTTTTATTCAGTGCTGGTGGGAATGCAAAATGCTGCAGTTACTTTGGAAGATAAGTTTGGCATCTTACAAAGCTAAGCCTAGTTTTACATAAGATCTAGCAATCACACCCCTAACTATGGATGCAGTTGAGTTGGAAACTGCATGCAAATACTTATATTTGCATCTGTATTTGCAATTTCCAAAAACTGAAAGCAGCCAAGAGGTTCTTCAACAATTGGACGGAGAAATAAATTGTAGTACATTCCTAAAATGGAATATTATTCCGTGATAGGAAATGAGCAAGGGGCGCGTGAGTGACTCAACTGGTTGAGTGTCCAGCTCTTGGTTTCGGCTCAGGTCATGATCTCACAGTTGGTGAATTCAAGCCCCACATCTGGCTCTGTGCTGGCAGTGAAGAGCCTGCTTGGGATTCTCTCTCTCCCTCTCTCTGTCCTTCCCCTGCTCATTCTCTCTCTCTCTCTCTCTCTCTTTCTCTCTCAAAATAAATGAATAAACTTAAAAAGAAAAAGAAATGAGCTATCAAATGAGGAAAAGACATGGGGAAGTCTTAAATGAATATTGCTAAGTGAAAGAAGCCAGTCTGAAGAGATTATAAATTGTATAATTCCAACTGTAGAAACTCTGGAAAAGGCAAAATAATAAAGAAGGTAAAAAGATCAGTGATTTCCCAGAGTGAAGTGGGTGAGGTGAAGTATCAGAGGTTTTTAGGGGGATTGAAATATTCTGTATGATTTTGTAATTTTGTATGACATTATACATATGCCAAAACCCATAGAAATTATAGCATAAAGAATGAACCTTAGTGCACACCAATTAAAAACTAGTTTAGGAAGTCAGTGGATCCCAGTAAGGAATGTATACTGTAACAAAAGAACATAATTGCATTAGAAATGTACAAAACAATCCATTGAGAGGGATGGGGGAAAAGGTGCTGACCTAAATAACTTGGGAACTTAATGAAGTCTGTAGATCAAAGGCAAAGGAACTACATGTAAGAGATATAATCTAGTTGATAAAGTTGTTTTTCACAAGGGAACAGGTCGACATTCTGATACTACTATACAAATATACTGGAAATGAACAATTAAGCAAATGGATGGTAGATAGTGAGATCAAGGTTACTCAACTGTTATAGTGGAAATTTAGAGACGAACAAGGGCAAGAGGTTAGAATGATCCATGTGGGGTGGTCAAAAGACACAAACTTCTAATTGTAAAATAAATAAGTCCTTGGATGGGATGTACACCAGGGGACTATAGTTAATAATACTGTATTGTATATTTGAAAGTTGCTAAGAAAGTAGGTCTTAAAAGTTTCCATCACAAGAGAAATATGTAACTGTGTGTCATGATAGATGTTAACCAGATTTATTGTGGTGATTATTTCACAATATATACAAATATTGAATCATTATGTTGTACACATGAAGCTACGATAATGTTAAATGTTAATTATGTCTCAAAATATTAAAAGAATAATCCATGTAGACTAGATTTGAAGGTGTCCATGGGAACTAATATTTACCTTAATATAGATATAAGTGGCTAGATATAGATAAGTTTGTAGGTGGTAGTATACCTACATATATTTCTTTGCTTTGTCCACTGAGAAGGCCTAGAAGCAATGAAACACAACACGGAACACACCTACTACTGAGATCTTGGTTTCTAATATCATTCTCCAATGAGTTGCCAGGACTCTCACTGGAGAAGTGACTAATTCTAGAACTGGGACAGAAAATGCACAAGATTAATCTGGAGCATCTTGTTCCAACAAGTAAGGTCATGTACGAACAACAAAACAAAGCAAAATGAAAACTCATTGATGGGGTATGTCAGAGAGACATAGGAGTGAACTGAAAAGTCTCCCAATGGCCAAACCTGAAAAAAAAATTGAGTAACAAAGTAATATTAGATTATAACCCAAAGTATTTCATATATCCATGAACCCAAAATTCATTGAATGCATTGATAAATTGAAAAAAGAAACCATTCTCCTATGCAGAGTTTCAGATAAATTACGTAGCTATTCCAGCCTCTAGGAGCATAGCTCTCAATGCCTTAAATGTGGGCTATGCATAGTAAGTTCCTTCCAAAGAGTACAGTATGGAAAGAGAAATAAAGGAGTAGCTTTACAGGGTAGAAACCTGGCAAATACCACCTCAGCCAGGTGCTCAGGGTAGACATCAAGGGTCATAGATTGTGTTGAGAATACATATCCTTGAAATGACCTTTAACTTCTGTAGTCTTCCTCCCCCAAATCCATGACCTCAGTCTAATGATGAGAAAACATCAGACAGATCCCAATAGAGGGACTACAAAATCCTACAAAAATCCCTGACTACTTCTAAAAATGTCAAAGTCATAAAAAAAAAAGTCTGAGAAACTCTAACAGCCAAATGGAACCCAAGAAGATATTACCACCAAATGTAATGTGGTATCAGAGGTGGGATCCAGTAATAAAAAAAGAACACCAGGTAAAACTAAAGTTTGGGGGAAAAAAAGAAATTTAGATCAAGTATGGACTTTAGGTAATAATAACACATCATTATTAATTCATGATTTTTAACCAAATATTAATAAAAGGAAGAAACTGAGTACAGGATATATATGGAAACTCTGTTCTGTCTGCTCTCTCTATAAATCTGTAACTGTTCTAAAAAGTAGTATCTATTGATTAAAAACTAAAGCTATTGATTCTATATCAATCGATGATCTTATCCCAAGTTAGAAGACCCGTGTTCAATGCCTTCCTTGCCATTAACTCTTAAGTCCTTTTATGGTGGTTATTAAATCTCTCTAAAGCTCAGTTTATTTGTTTATAAAATCATCATAATACTACTGTATTCATCAGGGTTCTTCAGAGAAAGACAACCAAAAGGATGTATCATATATATTAAGTATAGTATATAATATACTGTACATATAGATAGTACATCCTATTGGTTGTATATTATGTATGTCGGTTGTATAATATGTCATAAGGGATTGGCTCACACGATTATGGAGACCAGCAAGTCTCAAGGTCTGTAGGGGAGGTAGTTGGCAAGCTACGGATCCAGGAAAGCTGACAGTATATTCCATTCTAAAGACTAACAGTCTCAAGATCCAGGAAGAACCAAAGTTTCGATCCAAATGCATGAAAAAGCCAATGTCTCAGTTTGAAAGTAGCCAGGCAAGAGAAACTCTCTGTTCTTCAAGGTGTGATTAACCATTTTGTTCAATTCAGGCCTTCCCACCCACATTAATGAGGCCCACCCATCTACTCTACTCAATCTACCCATTTAAATGTTAATCATATCCTCAAATGCCCTGAAATTGAAAGAAACATCGAGAATAATGTTTGACCAAAGATCTGTGCAGCCTTTGGCCCAGTCAAGTTGACACACAACTATATTCTCATGAACACCTTTGTTATGAGCATTAAATAGGTTAATGCATGGAGTAGCACTTTGTAAAAACATGAAGTGATTAGCTATTGGTTTTGAATGACTATTCAGAATAATGGACACTGATTTAGTTTGTAGTCCCAAACCTTTTCCACTGATGTGCTTTAGGGATTTAGCTATTTCTCTATAATCATCCTTTAGTTGTTGCTGCTGCCATCTCATATTATTTTCCCATGTCTTGTGTACAAGGAGCCACCTGATGCACCAGTGAATTCCGAGGTCTTTGGGCCTCCCTGCCCTGTGTGATTGCCTAGGTCTCTCCTGTCCAGGCAGTTCATGGACTTGGTTCCTAGTAACCCTCCGGTTCCCCTTGAACCCTGTTCATTTCATATTTATTTCCTGTGGGCCTATCTCTAACAAGGGCCCTCCTAGCCAGTGTTTTGGTAGGCGCCTCATGCCTTGAATACCCACACTGCTCTTTTATTTTAGAAGATCTCTTCTGCCGGTTTCCTTCTAAAGGGAAGAATGGAAAAGAAAAAAAAAAAAAGGAAGAAAAGGGAATATTTGATCACTTGACCTCCCAGCAATGATGCTGCTGTGATGCTGGTGTACCAGGTTCCCCATGCCCTCAGGCTCTCATGAACCCCCACCCCTGCATACACAGGAATCTATGTACTATGCTGAGGTCATGGCCGGACACACGAGTGAGGGAGATGCTCCACTTCCAGGTCAGAAGTCTGCACATATCTGATATCATTAGGAAATAATTTGCTTCCCACTGGCTGCTCTGGTTTTCAAGTAGAAGAAAGTTGTCACCCAAAGCAACTGACATTTGTGACTCTTCCTCTCAGACTGCATCTTTAAGAATATTCCCATTCGAGATTCATTTGGGTCTCAGCAGGACCCTGAAACTAATGGTCTGACACTGAAGACTAACAGCATAACTGACGTTGGCGTCTAATCAGTGGCCAGCTTCCCCAGTAGCTGTGTCTCCGAGCCTTTCCCTTCAGCTTGGGAGTCAGGCTCACTTTAGACCTCAGCTGGCTGCTCATGTCTCTCCCTGCAGCTGCTAAGCGTGCAAATGAGACTCTTCCACGAAAATAGTTCTATGGCTATTATAGGCCCCTGCTCTTATCGCAGAGAGGAAATGCTTATCTCTGAGTCTTATATAATTCAAATGAGAGAGCTGCATAATGTGGCTCTCTCCTTTAAATTACAGGGAATCAGTGGTCTGCCCTTCAGAAAGGTCCTCTCCCTCTGCCTGAATGAAAATGATTCAAAGTGGGGAATGTCTACTGATGCCTGTCGCTAACGGGACTCTCAGCTCCTTACCAGGCAGGGCAGCCAGCAAGCCTCAGACATTTCAGAGATTTTTGCCCCTCGAGATCTCCTTCAGGTTCCTACATTAATTAGACTATTCCTAACATTCATATCAGACAGATATCAGGGAGAAACACTTTATTAAAAGGTGGGTTTTGGAATTGTCTCCAATGAAGAAGCAAATTAGACTGAAATGCCCACCTGTTACCATTTGCGGATGAACCAGACTCTATGCAAAGCATATTACAAGGACCGTTGCGTTTCTGCAGTATTTCCCAGCCTGAAGGCTACATATCAACTTGCAGGGATTTGAAAAATCTAAAATTTTGGCCAGTTTGCTGATTTTTTTTTTCTGTTGTGCCTTCTAGAAGGATCATGACTTGGTTATACTTGTTAAAAAAAAACAGTTGTCAGGAAGCTCAACATTACTCAAGGGTTTTATGTATGAATGTTGCTTACAGGGTCAGTTTACTAGTTATGTTTGGGTGGGGAGGAGGCAAATTTTATTAATTTCAAAGTCATTACCGCAAGTCTATGTATTAAATGCCATTGTGGGTGAACTCTCCATTTCCAGCAACATCATCATGGAAAGGTGCGCTGATACAAGTTAAAGAAAATCTATGCTTGGGAATTTATATGAGGCTCTCTCTCTAGGGGAAGAACTTTGGGAAGGAGGAGGAAAAAAGGAAATCTCTATGAAACTATGAGGGGCAGAAGCTTTTTTAAAAAGTTGAGATATAATTAATATATTGATATATAGTATTATATTTGTTTCAGGTGTACAACATAATGATTCCATATTAGTGCTGAGAAATGATCACCACGAAAGCCTAGTTAACATACATTACCACACATAGTTACTTTTTTTATTTTCTTGTGATGACAACTTTTAAGATATACTCTCTTAAACAAACACTTTCTTGGAGTTCTCTTCTCAGGGTGCATTCTGGTGTAGTTGGTAATATAATCCTGCTCTCGGAAAGGTGAACGAGAGCTGATACGGGGTCGGGGCTGGCAGGGTCTGAGTAGATTGCTGACGCTGGCCTCTGTGTCCAGTCTGGGTCTAGGTAAACTGGCCCCACCTCTTGCCTCACATGCGTAGACAGCTTACCGGGTAGATGAGCTTTGGCCCCAAAGCCCTCGCTAGTCTTTTATAGAGCAGGGATTTGCCTGGGATACTTTAGGTTTTTAGAGACTAGCTGTCTTTGACCATAGCAGAAAGCTTAGAAATAACAGGATTGTGGGCCTCAACCGGTAAAGGCTTACTATTTAATATCTCCTAATAAAGTGCCACTTGTTTGCTAAACTGTGGGATAAGGTTTTGATGCTGAGGCATAAAGAATGGGTTGAAATTCACATTTGCTTGTCAGGGGAGCCCGGGTGGCTCAGTCAGTTAAGCGTCCGACTTTGGCTCAAGTCATGATCTCGCAGTCCGTGGCTTCGAGCCCCGCATCGGGCTCTGTGCTGACAGCTCAGAGCCTGGAGCCTGTTTCAGATTCTGTGTCTCCCTCTCTCTCTGCCCCTCCCCAGCTCGTGATCTGTCTCTCTCTGTCTCAAAAATAAATACGTGTTGGGGCATCTGGGTGGCTCAGTCGGTTAAGCGTCCGACTTCAGCTCAGGTCATGATCTCACAGTTCGTGGGTTCAAGCCCCGCGTCGGGCTCTGTGCTGACATCTAGCTCAGAGCCTGGAGCCTGTTTCAGATTCTGTGTCTCCCTCTCTCTCTGACCCTCCCCTGTTTATGCTGTCGCTCTCTCTCTCTCAGAAGTAAATAAAAACTATTTTAAAAAAATAAATAAATACGTGTTAAAAAATTAAAAAAAAAAAGAAATCCACATTTGCTGGTCCCCACTTTACTACGTGGCTGAATCACTTGCTCTCCTTTCTGAATATTTACATAACCTTTTGATACTCATAGTGGATAGAAATACTTGGTCTATATGCCTCAACGTGTTAATGGAGATAGTTTTCATATTTAAAACTCATGACAAATGATACCCCTTGTCTAAGTGCCATGTGTAGGAGCTCAGCTATTTCAACTGAAGGCTATTCTTAGTTGCAAGCTGAGATGTAGTCAACCCTGTGGAGTGGCTACAAGTTTTCAACGTTGAAATGGGTTCCACTAACAGATTTACTACCCTACACTATTAATTAACCTAATCCCAAGTTTCATGTGATTAATCAAATCTGTGGAATTCAAAAGGCATACATGTGGAAAACAATTTACTGAAAACAGAAAGATGAAAAAAAGGTTTGAAGATAGTAAATAGAGATCTTAGATAATTGACCCACAGCATCACAGAAGAGCATTCAGAAGGATAATTTATCTGAGGGGAAGGAGTTCAGAGAGCAGAGTAGTAGAGTTCAGATAGTAGAGGGAGGCTGGGGCCGCCTCATCCCTCAAACACAGCTAGATCAACTTCAAATCATTTTGAATACCTAAAAGATCAATCTGAGGATTAAGAGAACAATCTGCATAATTTGAGAGAGAGAATCTGACAGATACATGGTGCAGAGGCATGAACTGGGGAGAAAACCCTTGGAACAGTAGAGAGTAGGGGGCCCTTTTCATGGAGAGAAGAAGAGAGGGGGAGAGGGAATATCACCCCCAGTTCATGAAAGAAAAGCACTCCCCCAAACGCTTGGCTGGGGAATTGTGAGGAATGGAGTATCACAAATGTTTGCAAATAGTGGAGCTATTATGAGGTTTTGGAAGTATGCTCCATTTGTCAGAGTCAATCTGGGCAGAGAGTGGTACTCCGGGAGGGAAGGAGCACAGAGGCCCGGGAGTGGACAGCATGGTGGGGTCAAACTGAGAGAGAACGTTCCTTTTCCTGAATTGAATTTAGAAGAGAATATAATGCCTCTCCAAGAACAAAAGACCTGGCTGATACCTTTGAGAAGCCATTCAACAGAGGTGTGTGCATAGGGCAGATAAGGTGGTCACTGGTTTTTTTGCCATGCGTCGCCAGAAACTCCAAGCAGCTGCATGGCTGTCCGACTGCTTTTCTGGGACAAAATAGCACCAGACACAGCCCAACAAGGCTCTCCTCCAGAGGAGGGGAGTGGGTCTGTGCCATGCCAGGTCCTTTAAGATGTGAAGTTTTGAGTCCCAGCTGTGTGCCAGAGATGAAACACAGGAGAGCCAGGGTACCAGGCAGGCCAAAAGCCTGGGCACGGACAGGGTGAAGGCAGTGATATGACAGAAGCCTGGGACACAAGAGGGAAGATTGTTTACTTTTATGTAAGGGATTCTTAAACAGTGGTGGGCATGAGCTCCCCTCTCTGGGGATGAGAGAGCACGGTGACGCCTTTTCTCTCTCTCCCCTGAGGTTAGTGGGACTTCAGTGTGCAACACAGCACCCCTAATGGAGGCTGGAGCTGCTTACACCAACACCCCCCTTCCCAATGTCCTACAGATGCATCCTTACTAGGGCAGGTCTGATTATGAGGCAGCACCGTGAGCCTCTCCCCCCGAGGACCAGCACAGTCTCCCAACCCCCACCACACGTGCCAAGTCTAATGATCATAGAATGCTCCAAAGTGTCAGCTTCAGTTCTTCAGTTCTGGCGGAAATAGAATTCTTTTCCTTTCTTGTTTTTTGGATCTGGCTTTTTTTTTTTTCCTTTCTTTCTTTTCTCTTTGGAATCAGGGTTATAGGTTTTTTGCTTTTTGGGTTTTTTTTTGTTTTTTGGGGGGGTTTGTTTGTTTGTTCTTTTTCCTTTTCTCTTTTTCGGATCAGGGGGTTTTTTTTGTTTTTTTTTTTTTTTTTGTTTTTGATCAGGCTTATTTTAACAAGTATTTCCAAGCACACTTAATTAAAGGTCCAAACACACCCCACTGCAAGCAAGGAGGAATTCTGCAGAGAACTGACCTGTGGGAAAGAGCAGCCGAATTACAACAGCCGGGTGCACACAGTATGTGCCCAAAGCACTTCCTGAAGCACCAAGCCCTGGACAGCATATGACCTCTTCTTAATCTAGCCATTAATCTCAGAACAGGAAACATAACAAGCTTTCATAACACACAAAAGACAGAAACCTAGACAAAATGACAAGACAGGGGCATTCTCCTCAAAATAAAAATCATGAAGAAACCACAGTCAGGGATTTGCTCAAAACAGATAAAAGCAATATATCTGAACAAGAATATAGAACAACAGTCATAAGAATACTAGCTGGGCTTGAATAAAGCATAGAAGACACCAGAGAAACCCATGCTGCAGACCTAAAAACTAAAAACTAGTCAGGCTGAAATAAAAATGCTGTAGCTGAGATGCAAAACCGACGGGATGTAATTGTAATGAAGATAGAAGCAACAGAGGAATGAATAGGAAATAAAGAAGATATAATTATGGAAAATAATGAAGCTGAAAAGAAGAGAGAAAGAAAACTATTAGATCACAAATATAGACTTAGGGAAGTCAATAATTCCAAAAAGCATAGAAGGAAAGATTATATGGGGTACTTGGGTGGCTCAGTTGGTTAAGCATCCAACTCTTGATTTTGGTGCAGGTCATGATCTCACGGTTTGTGGGTTCGAGTCCTGCATTGGGCTTTACACTGACAGCATAGAGCTTGCTTGGGATTCTGTCTCCCATTCTTTCTCTCCCACCCCCTACTCGCTCTCTCTATCTCTCTCAAAATAAATAAATAAATAAACGTTGAAAGCTTTTTATAGAAGGAAAGGTTATAAATAGGGCATCTCCTATGTTCTTTGGTAACCTCCATGAATCCTTTCTTGTACAGGATGGACTATGGGTCTGGCCGTTTCAGTCTGTGGTTTGAGTCCTAATCCTGTGCCCAGTGATTTAAGAACATATATTAGTAAGTAGGAGAAGACATGTGCATGTGACATTCTCAAATGCCATTTCGAACAAAGGTACTGTGTCACTTCCCATGGTTCTCACAAACACTTTAGTGATTCATTTGAGTTTTGTTCTTTTCCTTGACTTCTGTAGGAGGTGCTGGTAACAAGTGTGACTCCCTAGAAGAGTAGCCAGAGGAGAGGAAGAGGAAGAACCAGATACAGCTGGTCCCACTTAGCAGCAGTTCTGCTTTCCTCAGTTACTAGGGGTCGCCTATCATCAGAAGGTCAGTTGCAGCCTGATGCTCTGTGACAGTGACTGCATCATTCACCTCATTGTGTAGGCATTTTGTCATTTCACATCATCACAATAAGAAAGAAAGGTGAATACTGTACAATAAGATATTTTGACTGAGGGTTGATGGAGGGAGGTGAGTGGGGGATGGGCTAGATGGGTGATGGGTATTAAAGAGGGCACTTGTGATGAGCACTGGGTGTTGTATGTAAGTGATGAATCACTGAATTCTACTCCTGAAACCAATATTGCACTGTATGTTGGCTAACTAAAATTTAAATTTAAAACAAATATATAAATATATATATAATATATTTCTCTCTATATATTTTAAGTTTATTTATTTATTTTGAGAGACAGAGACAGAGTGTGAGTGCATGTGAGCAGGGAAGGGAGAGAGAGAGAGAGACAGAGACAGAGAGAGAGGGAGAGAAGGAGAGAGAATCCCAAGCAGGCTCCACACTCATCATGGAACCTGACACAGGGTTTGATTCCATGACTGTGAGATCATGACCTGAGCTGAAATTGAGGGTTGGACACTCAATTGACTGAGCCACCTAAGCACCCCAAAAGAGAGGTATTTTGAAAGAGAGTCACCACATTGATCTAACTTTTTATTACAGTATATTGTTATAATTGCTCTACTTTATTATTACTTATTGTTGTTAATCTGTTACTGTGCCTAATTTATAAAATTACACTTTATCACAGGCAGTATAGTAAAAATATAGAGAGAGTTTGGTACTATCCACAGTTTTAGGCATCTTCTGGGGGTCTTGGAATGTATCCTCTGCAGATAAGAGGGGTGGGGGGCTGCTGTATTGGATGATTCACTTCTGGAATCTTTGAAATATTGACCATGTGTTATATCCATGTTCTTTTCCAAGAATATTAATTAGAATAATGATAAGATGATGATAATAATAATAACAGAAATGAATATTACTTCTTTTAGGTGAGCTTTAATAATCCTTCCATAGACTCAGGCTGTCATCATTAAACAGTTGTGCTCTGCTATATAATTCAAATGAGAGGCTTTGAAGACTCCTAGATGCCGGAGCAAAGAGGAGTTACTCATAGAATTTATGGATCCTTTGACCTCGTTTGTTCCTATTATTTTCTTTAAAAGATTTTTATAGATGTTTATTTATTTTTTCAAGTTTTTTAAATGTTTTATTTATTTCTGAGAGAGAGAGCGTGAGCAGAGGAGGGTCAGAGAGAGGGGGAGATACAGAATGTGAAGCAGGCTCCAGGCTCTGAGCTGTCAGCACAGAGCCCGATGCGGGGCTCAAGCCCACAAACTGTGAGATCATGACCTGAGCTGAAGTCGGATGCTTAACTGGCTGAGCCACCCAGGCGCCCCTAGGTTTGTTTACTTTTGAGACAGAGAGAGAGAGACAGAAGCTCCAGGCTGTGAGCTGCCAGCACAGAGCTCCATGCAGAGCTTGAACCCAAGAACTGTGAGATCATGACCTGAGCTAAAGTTGGATGCTTGTCGACTGAGGCACACAGGTGCCTCTGTTCCTATTATTTTCTGAGCTTGTTTCTTGGTCAGAACACCTGCTATCCAGCTATCTGACATGACTATTTTGGGTGTTATCCTGACATCTGGAATGATGGAATTCAGCTTTTGCTCCTTCAGCTATGCGTTCACAGACATGGACTGGCTAAGAGGGCTACTCTAGAAACCAGCCACAGGCTTGTTATTTAAGGGTGCTCTGCCTTAAATGAGGTCATTTTCCAGTACTCTATTCCCAAAGATTTAACTGGCATGAAAACATGGTAGATTTGGAAGACTTGGTTGCTCTAGAATTTCAATTTACACTTTTTAATGAAGCAGCACAGCTGTGGGGTTAGATTAGCTATTGGAATTTTATGGCATATCAATGGGAAAGGAGGAGAAAAAAAAATTACAATCATTCTCTTACTTTGTCCTCAGCAGATAATGTAAGTGAAGATTGGCAACTACATTCATTGTGGTGGGAACTAGGTTCCAGTCCAACTGCTGTCCTTGTGCTTCCAGCAATCTCTAACCCTCGCTGGGTTTCAGTTTCATTTTTATTAGTGGGGACTTTGAGCAGGATCTTAGCATTTCAGCTTGAGAAACCATCATCTAGGAGCTTGCCCAACCCACTCAAATTGGATACAAAACTATAGACATATTTTTTGGGAGGAGAGCATCCAAAACTTTCATTCAACTCTAAAGGAGCTGTGACCAGAGCAATCTCATGAACCCCTGTATTGGATGGTCTCCATGACTCGTTCCAGGTTTCTAGAACATTGTAAAATGACAAGTGGATGTTAGTTTCATTTCATGCCCACTGCCTATGATGGAGCTTCACCTAACTACTGCCTTCTACAATGACCCTTGCCTCCACTAATTCCTATACACTTTAGTTAAATCATTCAATTATTCATTCATTTACTCATTCATCAAATATTTCCCAGAAAGCCAATTAACAAATATTGCTTGAGTACCCACTATGTGTCAGACATTATCAGAATGAAGCCTAACACTCAAGTCAGCTGCACTGAATGAGCCGAAAAGCATTCTT
This sequence comes from Hyaena hyaena, assembly GCF_003009895.1. Lineage (NCBI taxonomy): Eukaryota > Metazoa > Chordata > Mammalia > Carnivora > Hyaenidae > Hyaena > Hyaena hyaena. The sequence continues at coordinate 2,779,462 of NW_024080673.1, forward strand.
GGAATCTTTACTATACTTTAGTACCATAGGGACTAGTGGGTTTTCACTCTGAATATTGGGTATCATTACAGCTCTTACATCAGGCCTCATTCTAGACCTGTTAAATCAATATTCTTGGGGGCACCTGAGTGGCTCAGTCAGTTAAGCATCCGACTTCGGCTCAGGTCATGATCTCATGGTACATGGGTTCGAGCCCCACATTGGGCTTTGTGCTGACAGCTAGCTCAGAGCCTGAAGCCTGTTTCAGATTCTGGGTCTCCCTCTCTCTCTAACCCTCCCCTGCTCATGCTGTCTCTCTCTCTCTCTCTCTCAGAAATAAATAAAAACATTAAAAATTTTTAAAATAAATCAGTATTCTTGGGGATTAGGATTTGGGCAGCAGGATTGTTTACAAATTGCCCTCCTGTCCCAGCTGATTCCAAAATTTACCCAAGGTTGAGAAATGTTGAATGGGATGATGATCTTTGCCACAAAAATAACACAAGTGGTTTAAAAAAAGCACAAGAGATGATCATGGAACCCATATATGATTGCTTGTAGTTGGAAAATTATGCATATTTCCCAGTGCACTTGCAATAAAATCCAAACCATAAATCCTGAGATGATCTAGCCCCTGTCCACATCTGTTCATTCATTCAACAATACTTATTGCACGTCCAGACTGTGTCAGCTAATGTTTTAGGCAATAAGAATAGAATGATAACAAGTCAGACCAATTCTTTGCTCTCTGGAGCTTACATTCCAGTGAAAAAGACAAACCATTAACATGTAAACTCATATACTGGTAAGAGGGTCTAAGGCTGTTGTAGAAAACAAATGAGGCTAGCTGACCTGAGAATGATAGGGTGGTTAATTTAGGTTGACTGGTCGGGGCAGTTCTGTATGAAGAAGTCGACTTGCAGGTGAGACCTCAGTGCCTAACGCCAGCCTTGTGGAGATCTGGAGGGAGAGGTCGCTAGGCGGAGAACAGCACAGGCAAAGGTCCTAGCCCTAGATGGAGACATGGCATGAAGGAAGACAGAAGACAGATGATTTAGAGCCTTGCAGGCATGGTTCAGATTTCATTTTAAATGCCCTGAGAATTTGCACTAAGGCCCCATTTCACAATTGAGCACTTATTTTTAAGCCATTATTATCATTAATTATAGGCAGTCCTTGCTTAGCACAGCACTGCATGATCACATCTCAGTCACCGTAGAATCTTGCAAAGCAATGATATGGCTCCTGTGTGCACAGGTTTCACTTAACATAATACCATGCCAAGTGGGAATGGTCTGTATCTGTCGTGGTTCTGCAATTATTTTTATGCTAGTCTTGCTTTCTTAATTTACTTGTAAGATCACCTGGGTGGGATGACAAGCTCTTGAGCTATTGGATTATTATTTTCAACCATTCACTTCCTCTATGTGACCACCCTATGCCACCCATGGGAGAGTGGACAACCTCACCAAACTGACTTGGGCTTGCCCACGTGACTTGCTTAGGCCAGTGGGGTGTAAACAGACTGGTCACTTGCTATGTTCAAGCAGAGGCAGTGAACGTGGGCTCTGCATAACTTTTTTTCTATTTCTTTTAAATTCCTGTCTGCTCCATGTCCCAGAGAGGAGCTCCTCCTTCATCCCGGTCCTGTAAGGAGAAGACACAGGTTGTTGAGCACAGAGGAGCAAAGCTAAGCCCAGCAGAACTGATCAGAGTCATGGCCAACCCACAGCCTTTATATAATGTGGGCAAGGGATAAAAATTCATTGCAGTAAGATGCTAGGGGATGGAGGCTATCAGTTACTGCAGCAAAACCTGACCACTACACTCTAGGTGGTACTGACAGCACAGTACCATGAAATAGTCATGAAATATTTGCTGTGTAATTGAATGTGGTAAAGAGCATGGGCTGTGGAGTCAGACTGAAATCCCAGCTCTAACCCTCATGAGCTGTGAAAACATAGCCCAATTACTCAATCTCTCTGTGCCTGAGTTTCTCCATTTGTAAAACAGGGATAATAGTAGTTCCTACCTCTGAAGATTTTGTGAGGATTAAATTAGTTTGTATATATTAATTAGTTTATATATGCTAACCTAACCTATTATATATGTGTGTGTGTGTATATATATATTAGAATTGTGCCATGGCATATGGTATTTGCTAATATTATAAATTCAGTATTTATCTTTGTTTCATATTGAAAATATAGTAATCTACTACACATTTTTAAAAAGTTTTTCTAAAATTCATGTGCTATTTAAAGTGACTACTTCCAGGGCACCTGGGTGGCTCAGTCGGTTAAGCGACTGACTCTTGATTTCGGCTCAGGTCATGATCTTACAGTTCGTGGGTTGGAGCCCTGAATCAGGCTCCACACTATTAGTGCTTGGGGTTCTCTCTTTCTCTCCCTCTCTCTCTCTCCATCCGTCCCTGCTCACTCCCTCTCTCTCTGCCCCTTCAGCATATGCACTCTCTCTCAAAATAAATAAATACATAAACTTAAAAAAAAATAAAGTGGCTTCTTACCAACCACAGTTTATTCTACTGGATCAGTTTTGTGCTATGTATTTAAGAGCTCCCCAGGCTGCATTTAGTATCCCCTGCATTCAGTGGACATGTTCTGTATTCTTACCTTCCAAGTCCAAGATGAACATGGTCAGGAGGACCAGGCTTTTGCTGTACATAATTCATACTTTTTCAAGTGGAAAAGTACTTTTATTAAGTGGCAAATAATTAATTTAAAAAACACAGAGTGAAATAAAATATCAAGCACTTGAGGACATCCAAATATTGGAAACTGGGAATCCATAATGGAGGAAGAAATGCTCATAGTTAATAAAACTATGAACACCTGCTTAAAACCGATAAAGCAAAGCAAAGAATCAACAATATATTTTTTGTCTTGGAGAAGAATTAAAAGCTCTGAAAGTCAGTAAGTCCCGTCACTAAAAAAATTGTTTTCTCTTTCTTGCTCATTGGTGATGCCTTTCCATCTAAGCTTGTATTATATAATATACACCTTTTTGTATGGCTCCCTGTATCTCAATTAAGCTTTAGCAGCCCACATAAAGCCGAATGCAAGCTGAAGGTGTTCCTTTTATTCTTTTATCTTTGCTGGGCACCTACCTAAGCCATCTATCAGTGCTTTATACTCACTTCCTGAATAGGCATGTGTTACCTACCACATCTTCCTCAATCTCCCAGAGTTTTCAAAAACTTTCACTGCCCCTGGAAATACTTTTAAATCCAAAAATATAGACCTTTCAGCCAGAACTGATACTGCCACAATGGAACTATTGATCGCCTGGGTTTTCCTTTCTGAAATATCATCAGACAATGGATTTGAACAGAAATGGGAAATTCATCCAACTTACCAGGTTTAGCTCCATGATCTATTGTTATTTAATAGGTATGTTTAGCAGCACTGAGGCCGAGGACAGCAGAAACCTTGAGACTAGAGGGAGAGTCATCGCTGAGATTTTATTGCTATAGATCATCTTTGGGTGAGCTGATGATAACAGAGAAATAAGAATAAAGCTAGAAATAAAACTTCCAGCTACTTGGAGACAGGATGATACATGGGGAGGCATGGATTTGAAGAACGGGTTATCTGTACTCTGGTCCCATGTCTTTATAGGTCTCATTTTCCTCATCTGTAAGAGTCCCAAGCGTCTGTTGAGCCAACAGGAAAAAAACAAAAACCAAACAGTTTTTCTCATGCAGGATCCAATTCAGGGTCACCCTTTTCATTTTGTTGTCACATTTCTTTGGTCTCATTTAACATGAGACACTTATTCCATCTTTCCTTGACTTTGATGATCTTGACACTTTGAAGAGTACAGGGAATTTGTTTTATAGATACCTTTCAATTTGTTTCTAACGTTTCTCCATGATTAAGCTCAAGTTTTGCATATGTCCACAAACCAGCCTCCTGACTTCTGGCAATTAGTTGCAAGAGTTGTTGTCATCTCTGTCTCTCAGGCCTCCGTTCCTAAGAGAAGAATCTGCTTGGCTGAGCTCCTTGGTTGGAATCAGACCTTGCAAGTCATAGGTAACTGGTCAGCCTGCTATGGAATGTTCTGTCACATTACCACACTTGGTCCAGGGAGCTGTTGCTGGGGTGGGCACAAAACCTCACACAGTGTAACACATGGCATTTTGGGGAGCGGGGCTTTAGACAGAGCAGTTTCCCCTGGAGGGGTATGTGAGCCAATGAGCAGCAAGCAATGGCTGTCATGTCAGTCAGGGCCCCAGCAAGACAAAATGGTGCCCACAGAGGAGAGTTTCATAAAGGTGTGAACAGGGCTCGGAGTCTGGTAAACCATCTCACTTCGGTTCAGGTCATGATCTCATAGTTCATGGGTTCGAGCCCGTCATTGGGCTCTGTGCTGACAGTTAGCTCAGAGCCTGGAGCCTGTTTCAGATTCTGTGTCTCCCTCTCTCTCTGCCCCTCCCTTGCTCACACTGTCTCTCTCTGTCTCGAAAATAAATAAACATTAAAATTTTTTTTTTTTTAAAAGTGTGAACAGGGTGTAGGGAAACCATGGGGAAGAGTAATCCCTGGGGCTGAAAAGGCTGAAGGGGTGAGGCAGTGAGCAGTTACCAGAACTCAGAGACAGTGAGGGCTCCCGGAGCTGTCCCTCTCTGCAGGTGGAGGGAGGGATCTGCTCGCAGTGTCTCTGCCCGGCAAGGACAGAGGGGTATATAGGTTCCCTGGCCTTTCTTTTCTTCCCTCCTCTGCTCTCCTGCCCTGACTCCCAAGAGCTAAATATAACTGCAGCAAGGAAACCATTGGCTCGGTCCAGGCAATTAGCCTGCCCGGACAGGGAAGAAGATGAAGACATGGAGCATGGCTGTGAGGGGCAAACTGAGACATCTAGCACAAAAGGCCTCCCCAGTTCGAGATGACAGTGAACGGTGAGGATGCTGAGGCAAGGGACTTTCACAGTGACTCAGAGGCAGGACTCACAGCAGAGCTCAAGTCTCTTATTATGCAGGGACTTTTTGAAAAGTGTAGGAGAAGTATTCTGTTGAAAATAGTCTCTGAAATATGTAGGTGGTAATAACTTGTCCTCAGATTATTGTAGACGTAACTGGAGTGTCCTTAAATATATATAGTCAAATGTGAAATAGGGTTTCAAAAGCCACTCTGGCTCCATAGCATGCTCTAAACACCTGGAGTTGCTACCTTTATAGTCACACTTTTGATTCAAAGCAAAAAAAAATTCTACATTAGAAGAGTGTGTGGTGTGTGTGTATGTGTGTGTGGGGGTGAATATATATATGTGTTTGCATATATGTTAAAAATACACGTGTACATATGTGGGTTTGTGTATCTATACCTGTATACATATATGGATTAGCCACGGAAACCTTAGTAGGAGTTAATTTAACATTCCTATTACATGAAAAGCCCTCAAGAAATTTGAACATGACATAGCAGCACTCTCCACAATAGCTAAAACATGGAAAGAGCCTAAGTGTCCATCCCCGGACGAATGGATCAAGAAGATGTGGTTTATCTATACCATGGAATACTACATGGCAATGAGAAAGAATGAAACCTGGCCATGTGTAGCAACAAGGATGGACCTTGAGGGTGTTATGCTAAAAGAAATAAGTCAGGCAGAGAAGGACAAAAAACAAATGTTTGCACGTATAGGAGGATTAGGAGGAACTTGACGGAGGAACAAGGGGGAGAAGAAGGGGGGAAATGGTGGGGGAAAGGGAGAGAGGCAAACCATGAGAGACTCTTGAATGCTGACAAAAACTGAGGACTGATGGATGGGGGGGGAGGGGGAGATGGGCATGTAGGAGGGCACTTGTGGGGATGAGCACTGGGTGTTATGTGGAAACTAATTTGACAATAAACTATTTGTAAAAAAAAAAAAAGAAAAAAAGAAATTTGAACATGAGGCGGGGCAAGCAGAGCAGTGGTGGAGAGATGTAACGGGAGGCATGTGAGGCAATGACATGGGCAGAAGACATAGCAGAGAAGAGGAGGGCCTCCCAGAGGAAAGGAGGCAGTGACAATGTGGGGCTCCCTTAGTATTTTGCTTGAGGCTTATTCTTGAAGGAACCTCTACATAATCAGCTGGATACCAAGCCACCCTAATAATGCATCTTCAGTCAGATTGTCCTGCTCACCTAAGAATGGTTTATTTTTCCTTTACTTGTCCAAGGCCCTCCCACCTTGTGGACATAGCTCAAACCCATGCCAGGGACCCCCCACCACTCAGCTCCCCCAGATTCATGTAACCCCCCTGTATTCTCGGCAGTGGCCATGCCTCACTGGGCAGTTACTTTGTGCCACGCACTGTGCTGAATTCATGAATGATTATTGCCTTTCATCCTCATAGTGCTCCTACGAGGAAGGGGTTCATAGTTCTGTGTTCCGAATAAGGAAAGTGAGGCTAGGTTCCAGCCAGCTAGTGGTGGAGCACTACATGGTCCTGGGCTGTGTGGCTCCACCTCTGGGGTCCCAACTTCCTGACTTAGTAGTGTGCATCAAAGGTAAATCCTCATTGCTATTATTGTAGTTGTGTTACTAGTGTCTAGATGCTTTGAGGGTAAGAATGACTTACTCTTCTCTTTGGGGTCTCTTACTTTCACACCATGTGTCATGTTGCTAAGCCCAGAGCAGGTACCAAGTAAGGTGGACTGACCAAAGGGCTCCCTACCATTTGCACACGCATGCATCTCTCCACCCATTGCCACTGTGCCAGCATCAGATTTGAAAAGACGGGGTCTGAATGTAACATTCTCTGCCCTCCTCACAAAGGGGAGCAGGTTGCTCCACCCTTAAATGATCAATGACATGGCTTTTGGTAATGGACTTGGAGCTCTCTGGCCTTCCTGGTTAAGGGGGTTGCTGATGATGGCTGCTCTTGGAAGCTGGAGGTGCAATACCAGAAGGACCACCACTTTGCTGCCATCTCTACTTCCTTTCAGTTCCCATGGTTGCTGCTCCACATCACACATTTACTCCACTGGCACTGGACCATCATACTGTTTCTGAAACGATCACCCTCCCTTCTGTCTCTATTGGCCATCCTATGTAACGCTTCAGGCATCATCTTGAATATGTTACTCCTCAGCCTATAATTTTTGAGTTCTTCCTCTTTCACAGAAGAAATTCTAGCCTCTTGAGAACCGCCTGAAAGTTCCCCAGAATCTGTCCCACCAAACCTTCCCATTGCACCTCAAAGATCCAATCAGTTCATGGCTAGGAAGACTCAATATTGTCCAGATATCACATCTTCCCAACTTGACCAAGAGTTTCAATGTAATCCCAATCAAAACCCCAGAAAGTTGTCTCATGGCTATTAATAAGTTGATTCTAATGTTTAACATGGAAAGAAAAAGACACAGAATAGCCAACACCACACTGAAGGAGAGGAACAAAGTTGGAAGGTTGACATTACCTGACTAAGACATACCAGAAATCCCATTAGATAGGTTCTGGCTCCCAAGACTTGTCATGTGCTTTCTGGTTTCCTTTGCCTTTGCTTGTGTAGTGGGTTGAATGGTGGCCTCCCGAAAGGTAAATGTACATCCTCATCCCCAGAACCTATGACTGTTACCTGATTTTGTACAAGGGTCTTTGCAGACATAGTAAAGGATCGTGAGATAAGGAGGTCATCCTGTGGTGTCAGGTGTGCCCTAAATCCAATGGCAAGCGTCCTTATAAAAGGAAAGTGAAGGGATATTTGACAGAAGAGGGGGAGGCGATATGACCACAGAGGTAGATATTGGAGCGACCTGACCACAAATCAAGAAAAGGTGACAGCCAGCAGATGCTGGAAAAGGCAATGGATCCCCCCTTCTGATTTCCAGGAATATGGCTCTGAAGACACTTTGATTTTGGACTTCTGGCCCCAGAATAGTAAGGAAATGAATTTCTGTTGTTTTAAGGCACTCGGTTTTTGGTAATTTGTTAGAGCAGTCATGGGAAACTAATACATTGAGCCCAATTTGCTGGCTGAAACTTGATGGCCCAGCTCACATGTGATCTCTCACACAAAGCTTTCCCTGACCTCTTACATGGATAGTTACCTACATCTCTCTAATAGGGTTGAAGCCATCAGTCTTCCATACAACATGGCTGGGTTAAAACTCCTACCTCTGCCTCTTACTACTTGCCAACAGATGGAAGCAACGTACCCTCTTTGAGCCTGTTTCCTTGTCTGTAAAATGGGTATGACAAATATGATGTGATATGATAAAATCATAATAATAAGAACTTCTCAGAGTTTTTACAAATACCAGTGCTGTAATATATGTACTATGCTTGGCATAGAGTGAACAGTCAACACTGGTAATACTTATTATTATTAATTATTAATTGTTATTTTCACCACAACCCTTTGCACATCTTTCTATGCCATAACAGTTATTCGACAAGCCCTTCTTCTCCCCTCCCAGGCCACATTCCTCTTCATGGCGGAGATCAGGATTTGCTCATCTTTGTTCTTCCCTCAAAATGTCATCAGTCCTTGGGGGTGGTCCATCTTCAAAAAGTAATATATTCAAATGTGCAAAAACAATTGTATTTGTTGGTCTTGTTTGGTCATCTGTAACATGGACAGGAATCTGTACTGAAGTCATCTTCAAGGCCTCTTCCAGCACCAATGGCATCAGCCTATGAACCGATGCTGCAACATCACTGTGGTACAGCATGTTTCTTGTCTGTGTGCATGTGCGCACATTTGCGTGTGCATGTGGGAGGGGGAAATCAACATGAAACCAGATAGCCTGGACACAATAAACTGCAAAAGTACACCGTGGGCTCTTGGATGCTGCTGGGCTGCTCATCTCTATCCTAATTTTGAAGGTGGTATCCTACTTCAGGAGGTAAGTCTTTTTATCTAAAATTGAAAATTAGTACTTTTCTTAACATCATTATTAAAGGAACTTGCTCTGGATATGAATCCCCTCTTACCATCTGTTGGGCCCTGGGAAAATGACTTAGTCCCTCTCTTCCTCAGGTTTTTCATCAGAGAAATGGATTTCACAGGGCTGTTGGGTGGATAGAATAAGTTACCATAGGTACTTAGGACGTGGCATATGAGAAGCTTTTGATAACTGTTAGCTATCACCACCACCACCATTATCACCTTAACCTTTTTCTTTTTTTTTAACTTTATTTTAAGAGAGAGAGAGAGAAAGAGAGCTTGAGAAAGGGGGAGGAGCAGAGAGAGAGAGAAGATCCCCAGCAGGCTCCGTGCTGTCAGCGCAGAGCCCCACTCGGGGCTCAGACTCACCAACCGTGACATCATGAGCTGAGCCAAAACCAAGACTGGGCTGCTTAATTGACTGAGCCACCCAGGTTCTGCATCGTCATCATCATCATCGATTTAATTTCATGTTTACTAAGAACTGAGCAGGATCAACATTGTCTTTTATCCACGAATTGACCAGACCTTATTGTAAGGGCTTGGCTTCTCCTTTGTACATTCTTATTTGCGTATTCCTGAGCAACTCCTAATCTTACACCATTCTGACTCACCTCCATAGTTAAAGAAAAAAAGTCTTACTTGCGGTAGGCAGATAGGAGATACTTTTGTCATTAAGACTCTGCTGCTCGTTAGATGTCCTAACAATACTGTGTATCTCAGTGGAAGGGTAGAGTTACGTTTTCCACAGCTTCCAGGTTGAGCGGCAGACGCCACTGGTGTCAAAAGCCTTTTGGGAGCCACCGGAGTCAAGGATCCTGACCTACCCATTCTTACCACTAGATAGCGCTGTGCCCACAGTTTTAGAGTCTTCATCATTGCTTCAGAAGAACTAAAGCAGCACCAAAATACACAGAGGTTTCTCAACAGGATTACTTAGTGTGAAAAGGTACCTCTCAGGATTAAATTAAGAGCTTTTAGAAACAGTTGGTGGATGGAACAGTAAACCCGTTTTCATGTTTTCTTAATTCCCAATAAGATAATTATTAGCCAGCAAGCAAAAAATTTTTCAAATTCCTGCATTAGTTCTCTTGATGAAATAACAATCATTTCTTCACTCCACCCTGCCTCCCCCTTTTAATCCTGAAATATAATCTTCCCACTTGGGCAAATGGAACTCTGAACTTATTTTTTAAAATGGCTCTTACGTGATACTAACAAAATGGTGCGGATTAGATGAATACCTAAAGAGCTGAAATGAATTAAGCAATTAAAGGTACTTTCCTTCATGATTTCCCTTTAGGATACAGGAATTTTAATCAGAAGGAACACCTGGAATTTGCAAACGGTGAGATCGTATACGTGAAAGTAATTTGTAACATGCAAAGTATAGCTGATTTATTAATGCTCTTTTTAATTACATTTGTCTCACTGAACACGTGAGGATTGTTTACTGAACTGTGATTTTGATAATTGCCAGATGAAGTTGTGGTTAGGTGAGAAAATAACCACGATGAAGGGGAGAGAAGAAGATGAGCGAGAGAGAATGAAGAATCTATGGACCCTCCAAGTGAATTAGACATTAAAAAATATTTTTCAATGTTTATTTATTTTTAAGAGAAAAAGAGACAGATCTTGAGTGGAGGAGGGGCAGAGAGAGAGGAAGACACAGAATCCAAAACAGGCTTGAGGCTCTGAGTTGTCAGCACAGACCAATGCGGGGCTTGAACCCACAAATCGCAGGATCATGACCTGAGCTGAATCTGGACGCTTGAGAAACTGAGGGACCCAGGGGCCCCTTAATTAGACATTTTGGAGGAGAGAACTGAAAAAGCAGACGTGAAGAAAGAATGAGTCTCTGATTTCTCTTCTTGAGAATGTATAGTGTAAAGGGAGAAATAAAACATCAGAGGTAATTTGGTAAGATTTACAGAAGTGTCAGTTAATTTAGGGGAAAGTAGAGCGTGTACCCAATGCTAGTAGGCTGCATATTGACCTGATTAAAAGGAAAAGCTCAATGATTGAAAGGCTCACAGTATGAATGGATTTCAAGTTTGGTAAAATCGAAGAGAGAGCTATGTTTTGGTGAAGCCTGGGAGAATGGCAGTTTAGGGAGGGGGCTTTGTGTGTTGGGGAAAAACATGGGAGCCTTTGAAGATTCAGCAGTGAAAGGAAGACACACAAGAAAGGATGTCGTTTCTGATTTATCAAGTCCCCAGAGTAGATGCAAACTTTAGGGTGAAAGCTGTCTTTTTTTGAGCATGCCAATTCACCCTTAAAACTAGATGTGCTGCTCACCTCTGAGGAAATTTCAGTAGGGTTTTGGTTTTCAGCTCTCAACCCTCTCATCTAATACTCTCAAAGCATGATGCCTTGCACGAGGCACACTCACTCAAGATGGAGTTATTGGTTGAGTGCTCAGTGGCTCTTTGAAAAATAGATCTGCTTTAGAAATGAGATCCAAGGTATTTTTTTCTTCTCCGTTTTCTTTTTCTTTCTCTTCTCCCTTTCCTTTTCTCCCCCCGCCTCCCCTCTCCAGGTTATTCTCATTCAGGAAATTCTCTCTCTTTACCTCTCCAGGTTATTTCCATCTTCACACGATTGAGAACCAGTGGTGGAGACCCAATAATTACTTGAAATAAAGTGTGGGAGAGGAGCCCTCCGAGTCCGGAGGTTTGTTTCAGTCTCTTACAAGATTGTACTGCATTGTCTTCTCTAGGCCTTAGTTTCTTCATCTGTGAAACGGAAGTAATACCTGATGTTGCCAACCACATGGTTGTGGAGTGGTAAATGGAACTGCAAACTCTACGAGATGTGAAGATGATGCAAAAACAAAGGCGAGTATCATTTTATACAAAGCCGTGATAGGTATTAACGACGTCTTCATTTAAATGTCCCCTAGCAACACCTGTAGAAAAATACTCTTAGCATTGGCTCAAATGTTGTCTTTTTATCCACGTTGTTTAAATCCATAACATTATAAAACTTGCATTTATTGAGCACTTATTATGCATAAAGTCCCTTTTACCAAAGAGCAAAGGAGATGCAGATTTGTTCAATATTTTTATTATGACACGATTACTTGGGTTCCCCGTCCCACCTCCTTTTAGGGCTGGAGAAATATAGAAAATCGGTTGTAAGAATGGCATGATTGTAAAATTTTTTAAAAGTGTATTTGGGTGCTCATTAAAGGTATCGAATTACATCATTCCTGAATGTATCAGCTCATAATCGCAGTGAGTTTCCTACAGCATCTTAAAGCTGCATATGGTCCTTTACTGGCCTCCTGGGTGCTGGTCTGGGGCCTATCTCTCGAAGCTGGCAGGGTCCCATAGAACCGTCAGAGGCAGTGGCGGTGGTGACTATTGCTTTATATCTGGCTGCTCTTTTGAATATAGCTGTTGATGAATTTTAAGTGTTCAAATTAATTTCACTTTTTAATCATGCAAGTTTTCATGGTATCTGAAATGAAGGGTGTGAGTTTTGGAAAAGAAAAATCCACCACTATCTGTTCAAGTCTGTGGTTTTATCCATGGATGAGAGGGACACTGCTTTTAGGAGGCAGCAAAACAGGAAGGGATCCAGTCCCTCACTTCTTTTTTTTTTTTTTTTTTTTTTAATTATTTCTGAGAGACAGAGACAGCATGCGCAAGGGAGGGGCAGAGAGAGAAGGAGACACAGAATCTGAAACAGGCTCCAGGCTCTGAGCTGTCAGTACAGAGCCTGATGTGGGGCTCGAACCCATGAGCTATCAGATCATGACCTGAGCTGAAGTCAGACACCCAACCGACTGAGCCACCCAGGCACCCCCAGCCCCTCACTTCTGAGCCACAGTAGAGAGGATATTGGATTAGTGGTCTAGTCCAAGGTCGAGAACAAAGGGCTGCCTAATCAAACACAGAAGCTGTGCAGAAGCAGGGATGGGGGGTATTGAGGGCATGGGGATGAGTCATTCTGTAGAAGCAGCCCGCCCGTCACAAAGGGGGCTCAGGACCTCTGAAGGTCAGCACCCAGAGCACCTGGGGAAACTCACAGTTCACATTCAAGGACTGGAGCAGTGTGGGGACCTGGAATCAGATCAGCCGACTGACAGACTCTGTGGGCCTCCAGTGTCTGCTAGACCTACTCGCTTCGGCTGGGAGGTCCTTTCTAGCTTTGGCTTTCCTGTCTCCCTGCCGTCCCCTCCAACCACTCTTCATGGAGGTGGAGGCCCACAGAGGTGGAGGAGGCTGAACGTAATAGCTGCGTCTGGATGCCTGGGGCTTGATGTGGATGTACTTTGCCTGGGGCGCCATGCTCCGGCCGTGCTTGTCCAATGCCTATAATGCTCCTGGCCTCAGTTTCCCTGTTCCCTTGCCCAGGCAGTTTCCCTGGGCTGGTCCCTTGCATCCCTGAATTTATAGTGGCCATGGCACAGGCTTTTGCAATGCCTCTCTTGCCTCGCTACCCTTAGTCTGCGAACTCCCCAAGGGCAGGTGCTCCTTGACCCAGTGTGGTACTTGGAGTCAAGGATGTGTGCAGTGTTTGCTGAGAACATGACAGGGGTCTAAACCAGATTTTTCAAAACTACAGATATTTTGATGACCCCTTCACAATTTTTGCCGTGTCTGCAGACCCCCTTATCAAATTGATCTTAAATCCGATCACTGTTTGAAAAACCCAGCTTTGTGGGAAGCACTACTATCTATGGAACGGCAGGCCAGCTATGCTGGCAATCATTTTTGTAATATATATTGAAATGAATGCATAAAAATGAAAGCAGAATGTCTCACCTGTACCTCTTGTGAACCACTTTGGCTGACTGTGCATGCTCCAGGGCACTCATGTTAGTCCCAGAGGACCAAATTCCTTGCCACTGTTGACAGCATCCCCGTTACTCTGCTACTGCCCCAGATGACGCAGACCCTGTCGCCCACTTCACCCACCTGTTTGCTCTCAATGTCCTCAGACCCACAGGCCTTGCCTGCCTTTCTCTTTGCAGACAGCCTCTTATTACCACATGGCCTCGCTCACCGCAGGGCATATGTGGGTGGTGGATTTTAAACCGTGACAAGGCATTAACAGCTAATAAGGTGATACAAATGAATGTCGAGCATGGGCTCCAGGAAATGGAATTTTTAGGCACGTGTGGCAGATTCTTAAAGGAAGAAATTTGTAACAGAATGAAACTCTAGGCATCTCTCATTACTTTTTCACAATCACCCAGAGATAGGTCTTGAGTCTTCAGTTGAAAATTACTTATTGGGGCGCCTGGGTGGCTCAGCCGGTCAGGCATCTGACTTCGGCTCAGGTCATGATCTCCCGGCTTGTGAGTTCGAGCTGCACGTCGGTTCTGTGCTGACAGCTCAGAGCCTGGAGCCTGCTTTGGATTCTGTGTCCCCCTTCTCTCTCTGCCCCACCCCTGTTCATGCTCCGTCTCTCTCAAAAGTAAATAAATGTTAAGAAAAAATTTTTTAAAGAAAATTACTTATTACATGACTGTAAACTTTCTGATTTCAGGATTAAACCATCCTAGCTTCCCTGACTTTCTGTTCCACTGAGTTTTGTATTCCCATTTTTCTGATTCCCCCTTATTTTCCTTCAAGTATTTTTCTTGGTAAATGGGAGGTAGCAGATTGATCTGTGGCTTCTGGGGAAGTGGAGGACTCCGTGTGGGGTTTGTGCATGTAATTGTGCCTGTTTCCTGGGCACAGGTCTCTGTGTACAAGAAACACCCTCAGCTGCTTTATAAACCCTGGTCCACAGTGTTTCCTGGGGCGCAGGTCCAGATCTGGCCTCTGTGAATTCCAGCTCTGTGACTGGAGTAAACCATCTATTTTTCTCTTATTCTTAGTTTTTTATCTGTGAAATAGTGATGTTTTCCATGTCCTGCTCATGCAGGAGTGAGAGAGTGCATCTTGTCACGTACCTAGCAATGTGCTCGACCCGGTGCCTGGGCCTGGCTGTGCTGTAAATATTGGCTCACTCAGCCAAAGGCAACTAGTGTCTCTTCCCTTACCTGATGTCCATCTTACAGTGAAGGTGCTTTCACGGATACTGCAGACACCGCGTGAGACCCAGGGGAAGATGTCAGATGTTCTGAAATGCTTTCGACCTTTAGAGTAGCTGTACATTACATGTAGTTGTAATGCAGTTGATACAGACTACAATGTTTTTCTTATCCTGAATTGGATGAACCGAGCCTGGAATGGTGAGCCATTGCATTCTACGGTCTCCTTGTGTTGATTCCACCGCTTCACAAAGTCTGTAGAGCAGGCTCTGAGCCAAACCATGGGCAGTGTCTGCCAGGGCTGTCTGAAAGCCAAGTACGAGCCTCCTGGGCCAACAGTGGTTTTGGCCCAGGGAGGCCACAACACCTCATATCCAGCAGGGAGGGGAACCCACTGCCCATAAAACTCAGTGGAAAAGAACAAAAAGAGACATTGAAGTCAATATAACTCAGAGGGAGTTTCAATGTAGTCTGGCAGATAGAGGCTCAAATTCTGGAACCGTAGGTCAGATTGTTGCCTCCAATCACAGAGGTGACACTCCCAGGTGCTTAGTGGCCTCATTTTGCTCTGCAGCGACATGATAGGTATCACAAGACTCTCATCAGACTAGGTCTGAATGGTAGCCTCTGTTTAATGAGCGAGGTCTGACAGGACCAGCCAGGATGATGTAGGATGTCAGGACAGCCCTGACAAGATGGGGGCGGGGGGCACTCACACAGTGCTTTTCTGTGCTGGAACCAGAGCGAGGGGTCCAGACGCTCATTTCGCAAGCTTCTCCTCCCCCCCCCCCCCACTTCCCACCGCAAAGCAAAATGATGTCATTGTGTTAAACAAGCGCAGTGAGCATCCTGGCCTGCATAAATCTATCCTTGTTATTTGTGCTTAGTTTGAAACCTTTGTCATCACAGATCACGCCTAATCCAAATACATGCCTAAACGTAGTTCTCCACCAGCAATGTTATTAGTGAGTTATGTTGGTTTGAGGTGAGGGTGATATATTGTTAGCAGACTCGTCAGCTGGAGGAGGGAACACTGGGTGTTTCCATAAGGCCTGAATGAAAACGTGAGGTTGGATATTTCAGCAAGCACTACTCCCCCTTCCAGAGCCATTCCCAAGCCTGGCCATTAGGGTTGCTGCTGGGATCCTGACACATTCTTTCTGCCTCATTGCCGGGAATCATCTGTGAAGTGATGTTGTGGCCATGTACTAGAATGATACTAATCATGTCCAACTCTGTTATTTCTTTCACAGGAGGGACTGTAGATTAGTAACCAACTCAGAGCCTATCACAAAAATCAAATTATTTTTCTGTGTGACCTTAGGATGGAATTTCTTCTTTAAAAAATCATGCGTTTTGATTACTGCTGACCCTTTTCTCATCTACAGATAAACTCAGACCAGAAACCATCAGTCTGAGAGAGATTTCCAGGAGTGTTTGCTGGCTTGAGTTTTTCTTCAGGGAAAGAATTGAATGAGTAGGGAAATGCAGAATGAATGTACTTTGGAGCAGCATTAAATCTGACTGTTGCAAGTGGTTTAACTCTATGAAATGATTATTGTCTTTTTCTAGTGAAAAATTTGGGGGGACTCCGGGCACCTGGGTGGTTCAGTTGGTTAAGCGTCTGACTTCGGCTCGGGTCAGGATCTCACCATTCATGAGTTCCACCCCTGCATCGGGCTCTGTACTGACAGGACAGTTCAGAGCCTGGAGCCTGCTTTGGAATCTGTGTCTCCCTCTCTCTATCCACCCCGCTCCTCACTCTCGCTCTGTCTCTCTCTGTCTCTCAAAACTGAATAAATGTTAAATAAGTTTTAAAAATTTGGGGGGGACTAGATAACTCTTGAACATCGTGAAAACTTCAAATGGTACCAAAAAAATACACAAAGTGACAGTGACTATTGACACTTCTGACCCTTTTTTTTTTTTTTTACAAATAGTTTATTGTCAAATTAGTTTCCACATAACACTCAGTGCTCATCCCCACAAGTGACACTCCTGACCCTTAGCCCCACAGTGCATCTGCCTCAGGCTGCAGTTGTTGCCATTTCTTTGTCGTCATGGCAGAGATAGTCTATACGTACAAAGGACATTAGACTATAAGCTGGGTGTCTTGCATTTTGTCTTGTATGCCACTGAATCCCCAGCTTCTAGAATAGTTCTGGGCATATAGGAGGAGATCAACAAATATTTGCTGAACAAATTGATGAATAAGAAGGAATGTAAGCACACAAACATACATACAATTCGTAGTACGCTATTTATATTTCTCTGCACTTTGTTTTTTCATGTTACGATTTTATAGCTATACCTAAAGAGTTGACTCATTCTATTAACAGTTGCCTAGTATTTCATGGTAGGAATGTACATAATTTTTTCTACTATTCCACTGATAATGAGCATTTAGGTTGTGTTCCTTTTTTCATCCATTGGAAAAGAAGTTGCAATAATATCTGGGTATCTATGTCTTCATGAACATTTTGAATTTATCCACAAGATACATTTCTGGCTAGGCTCTAAGATAGCTGTAAAGTAAAATTATTGGAATTACTTGATCAAAGTGTATACATATGATACACCTAATTTCTAAGTAAGTAGCTGGTAAATACTCTAAGGGGAATTTTCCGTTTTCATTGGTAATGCAAAACTTTTCTCTTTTGTTCCCTTTGCCTAGAATTACCTTCTCAGACTCTGTAATTGGAGGATTCCTAGTTAGCTTTTCTGAACCACTCAAATATCACTACTTCCATGGAAATCGTCATATCACATTTATTATTATTTATTCATACACCAATTTCTCTAACTAGACTGAAAACTCTTTGAGGACTAAGGCTGTATCTTATTTCATCTCTATGTCCCCAATGACTAGCTTTATGCCTGCCATGTTATAGGCACTCATGAAGATTTGTTTAATGGTGAGCGTGACCTTGAATTTTGGAAAGTCCATATAGGAAACGAAAGTATGAGTACTCCACAAGGCCGAGACTTTGGCGATGGTAGGAAAAGGAGACTTATTCAAAGTTAGGACTCTGAGGCTCACAAAAAAACTAGAAGGCCAGGCCAAGGGAGAACCTAGATGGCCAGTTATCAGGAGCCTGGAAGCCAAGTATGCAGATACAAGAAAAGAATGACATTAGGCCTAACCCAGGCAGAGTACATGGAATGGAAATCGAGTCAGGAATCAAGGTGAGTTGTTGAGGCTCTAGGGGAAGTTGTCTTTAGGACTGACTGTAGTGGCCTGGGTTCAGGTCTGGTCCTTTCAGCCAGAAGAAACAAAGTCCTATTCAAATCATTTCCAGGAAGTATGTGCTTTTTGGAAGGAAGCTTATAGGGCAATAAATAGAGCAGAGATCTCCCAGGAGTGAAGAATGTATATTAGTTATCAATTGCTACATTACAAATCACCCAAAAACTTAGTAGTTTAAAATAACAAACATTTATATCTCTCAGTGTCTGTGGGTCAGAAATCCAAGAGCAGGCTAATGGTGTGGTTCTGGCTCCAGGTCTCTTATAAAGTTGCTGTCCAGCAGTCATCTTAAGGTAGGACTTGCTTCCAAGCTGACTCATATGGTTGCTGACAGGCCTTACCTCACCAGCTGTTGGCTGACAATCTCTGTTCTTCCAGGCACGCCTCTTCATGGGCTGCCTGAGTATCCTCATGACATGGCAGCTGGCCTTTCTCAGAGTGAGTGATCTAAGAAAGGAAAGCCAAGACAGAAGCCACAGTATTTTATAATCTAATTCTAGTCCTAACACCTAACAATCTTTTATAATTGAATCCTGGAAGTGACATACCATCACTTATGCCATGTTTTATTATTGTATGTACCAACAGTGTGGGAGGAACCTCTGCAAGGGTGTGAATAGCAGGAGGTGGGGAAGCACTGGGCACCACCTTGAAGATTGGCTTCCAGAGAATATCCAGATCTCATAGGAACAGTAACAGGAAGAGTTAAAGTGCCAAATCTACTCTTTTATTGACTCCTTTAAGAGCTGTTTGATCTTTTGCTCAATGTTCATAGCATTGCTGCTACTTTCTGCATATCTGTCTGTCCACTGCTAGACTTATTCATTGACTTTGTCTCTTTCCATCAGTTGGCTTACACATGGTCCTACAAGGGCTCTATGCTCCAACCCTATTCATGCTCCTATAACTTTGTTTTCTTCTAACTGCTCAGTGCCTTGATTACCCCATCTTAAATTTCCACAAGATAAATCTGATTGTTCCAGCTCATCTTCTTACATCAAATCATAGGTAGGGAGTCAGTCTCTAGTAGGACAACACTTGGGTTAAATGCTAATTTCCCAGCCATAAGCCATGGTTAGGGGCTTGAATTAGGTGGTTCCAACTGGGCATCTGAGACATGAATATCCAAGGTCAGGGTCAAGTCTCCTAGAAGCCTTTTGGACAGGGCAAAAACTGGATGACCCCTTTAGTGACTAAGAACCCAGACTTAGGAACCTACCAAAGATGGGCCTATATCTTGGTCCCCAATTTATTAGCCAAGCACATGTGTTGTCTCTGCAAAATGTATATAATAATAATAATAATAATAATAATAATTGCTCTATAGCAATTAAATGAGATCATGCATTTAACATGCTTGGCACAGTGCTAGGAAGATAATGAGCTTCAAAAAATGTCATTGTCATTTCTATTGACATAGCTTATTTTGGGTGATGTTTTCAGAGGACAAAGGATGGAGAAAAAGAAGATGTCACTATCAGCTTCATTCATGAATTCATTAATTCAGTAGATACTTAATGATAACTTCTTTTCTGTGGGAATTTGCCTTTTGGTTATAGCATATATGTTGAAATTATACCTATCATTGACTCATTATCACATTATTCACAAAAGCTTTTTCAAGCTGCTTTCCTTTTTAAAAATACTGTCTGGGAGCCCAGTTCCCTTGGAAACGTCTCTCACTTTTCATAGGTAACATCTTGCGTCCTTTATCGAAAAGAGGTAACAGGAGGTAATGGAAAGAATGCTGGACTTGGCACAGGAAGATGTGGATTTGAATCTTGGCTCTGCCTCTGATTGGTTGGCAAGTTCCTCGTTTTCACCAAACTAGTTTTCTCCTCTATGAGGTGGTTCTAATAAAACTTAACTAACCTTGCGTCAGAGGCCACAGGGCATGGTGGTGAAGAACATGGATTCTAGAGCCAAATCAGCAGGTTCAAGGTCTGGATCTCCTTTTTACAAGCTGACCTTGCATGGGTTACTGAACCTTATAGTGCCTTTGTTTCTTCCCCTATAAAATGGGATGATAATACCAGCACCATGCCCATCAAGTTGGACTGGGAGAGCTCAGGGAGCCCATGTCAGTAAAACACTTAGCACAGACCGGCAATGGGAACTGCTGCATAAGTATCATCTATTTTTGTACAGTTTTGTTCTCAGCTCTAAGAGCCAGTGATAATAACATTTTACTATATCCATCAGACCCAGGGGTAGAACAAGGAACAGGCATTTCAGAGGTTGGAAGTCAGAAGTTTCTCATTCCCCCGTGTCTCTACCAGGAGTGTTTTGTATCATAACCTTTCTCTCTTGTAATGTTAAGAAATATGTCCTAAGCTGGTACTACTTGTTTCTAACTCTTCCTCACCTGCTTCATGAAAAAGAGCCACAGTTACACTTCTTTTCAACCATTTGTGCCTCCATTGACCTTGAAGTCTGACCTGTAGCCTCTGTCTGCCCTCACTCACTCTTTGCTGGAGCCATGTCCTTGCCGGACACTGGGGGCCCCCTCTTCTGGCACAGCTCTGAATTCTTCAGGGCTCTGTCCTTGAGATGACCCAGCTGGGATTCTGTCCCACACCTACCTCCTTCTTAAACAATTGTTACTCCTTATTCATTTCTCTTATTTGGCTTTTAACATGCTTCCCTTGTTGTATCCTCTTAGTTCCCAAGTCTGTTCTCAACAGCCTTCTTGTGGAATGTTCCTCTGGCATTATAGGCCTCTCCTCTCCAATGGCTTCAATGCTTATCTCTGTGGAGTGGGCTTCTAATCTGTCGTTCTGACTCCAGCTTTTCTTTCTGAGTTCGAGTCCTTTGAATTTCAGACTCCGTGAGTCTGAAGCAAAGTGCATCATCCACCTTTCAATCTAACATCTCCCCTCTCATTACTTCTATAAGTGACATCACCTTTGCCATGGCAACCCAAAGCTCTGAGTCCTCTGTTCATTGCTCATCCAGCTATTTCAGGGGCTGTTGTGAGACAAGCATTTTGCTAGGCGTGGAGAATGCCAGTATGTGTTTGACATAGTCCTTGAGCTGGGGAGAGCCAGACATGGTGGTGGAAGGCTTTGGCAAGCATGCCCAGAGGAGGAGGAAGCAGAGGAAGAAGAGGAGGGTGTGGAGGAGGAGGAGGAGGAGGAAGAGGAGGGCACTCCCCATATGCCTGGAGAAGGAGCGGGACTCAGAAAGGGCTGTTAAGAAAGAGATGAAGCTTGACCAGAATGTTACAGGTGAGAAGATATACAAAAAGAAGTAGAAAAATCCAGACAAAGGAGAATTTCAGCCAAAACAAGAGAAGAGGAACAGCCAAGAGCTGTCAGGACCTGAGCAGCTACTCCGTGAGGCACTTGGCCAGGGACTAGGTGTCCTGAAGGCCTACACAGATATGTCTCTGGTACCTTGTCTCTCTTTCCTCGGCTCCTTATTCAATCCTTCATTGTTTTCTTATTGTTTTGATTTTACTATTAACATTTTATTACATATGAAAGTAAATAATATTTAAATCACATACAAAAGTAAATTTTTAAGAAACGTAATGACAAAATATTATGTATAGCTCAAACAGGAGATTAACAATAGTTTCTTCATATTATTATGCACTTAAAATCTCACAAATGGTTATATTCTGCACAGTTTGTTTCTACCAGGATTCATTTAAAGTCCACATTTGTGAATGGTTGATAGTACTTTTAAGTGTCTTTTAAGCTACAGATTTTCCATTCATCTCCCTTTTTCTTTCCCTTGGAATGTATTTGTTGAAGAATCCAGGTCTTTTTTCTTCACATTTTTTTCCATGGTCCGATTCTTGCTAATTGTATCCAGTGGTGTGACTAGACATGTTCCTCTGTGCCTTTTATTTCCCATAAATTGATTGGTAGATCTACAGATTTGATTTACAGATTACTTTTTGGCAAGACTACTTCAGGATGGCATAAGAGGTACATAACATCTGTTTGTCTCTCCTTTAATGACGATGTTTAGAACCATTCATTCATAAGAAGTGGAAAAATGGTGACATTCTAAATTCTATCATTCCTTATGTGTTTATCAGCATCAGAAGATAAACTTCCTTTCATTGAACATGTGAGTTCCCAGTGGTACATTTCATGTAGGAAAGATAAGAACCTGATCTTTTACTTAACAGTTGATTTTCCAGCATCTTTCAACAGTGACAAATTGATGTTTTTCTTTTAAATATGAGATTGTAGATTTAATATATGTGATGTATTTTGATTCATTTCAGCTGTGTTCTGGTACTTGAATCGCTCTGTGTTTGACCTGTGGTAGCTTCTCCAAGTTGGTTTCAAGTTCTTTTTTACACGATTCAATAGTCTGACATGACAAGATATTCCAGACCCATCTTGTATATCTCCTGCCCCAGAGTGGGAGCCAGTCACATCTCCACAGACTCCTGGTTTCTTGTAGTGGGAAATGTATGTCAAAATCACAATGTAGGTACTAGGGTTCTCCATTACTTTAAATCTCAATTGTGATAGCAAACTTGACCCACCAATTCTGATTCCTATAATCATCACTTCTACTGCATTTTTGCTGCCAGATCTTCCTGAAGCCCAGAACTAGCCATGTGCTGCTTTCATGTAGTCATTTCACTGGCCTCCCTGATCCATCAGGTCCATCAGCTGGGCATTCCAAAAGTGTTTCCCAGCCTAACCTAACCTGAATCCCTGGCTGTGACCCTGCTTCTCCCTGTCCCTGCCATGTACCAGCCCAGCTGACCTGCTAGCTGTTTTGTGACCCTGCCTCCTATGTCCCTACCTTTGTGCTGTTGTTCATGCTATGCACTCACCCGGACCACTCTCCCTCTAGACCTCTGCTTTTAGATGTCCTTGAAGACATGGCTGATTCCAAGTCTGGGTCAGGAAATGTACAAACGCTCCTTTAATGTCACGTGTGCTCTTAGAGGGAGGTCTAATGACCTCATAATGAAAGTTTTCCTTTCTCTGAATTCTTGTGACCCTTTCCTATGGCACCAGACATTGATGTATCCTGAATGGGACTGTGAATTTCTGGAAGGCTGGGATCCTGGCTTATTTGTTTTTTAAATTCCCAGTGCTAAGTGTTTTTCCCTGACACGTAGCAGATCATCTAATACATGTCTGTAGAATGAAAGAAGGCTGAGATGACTGAATGAATTACTTACATCCTGCTTGGTGGTAAGGACATTAGGTGGAAATCCTGTTCTTATCTACTTTCAGTTTTACCAGACCATAATCTCCTTGAAGGCTGGGATGACACTTGTCCACCTTTGTCTCCTAACACGGTGACTCACTTACTGCATACTAGGTGAGTTGAATTTATGGGGGGGAAAAGAGGAATTTAAATCCAAAGACTCACTCTCTTGTCTCAAGCAACAAAGATCTGAGCTTCTGACCTGTTCTTGTCTGTATTAGTGGCGAGGATTTCAGAGCCGAAGGAAGGCAAAATTCCATTTGCCCAGTTGTGCCATACAATTTGGGATAGACCAGCTTCATATTAATGCTGCAACTCTTTAATTTTTTTCTTGCTTTTCTTTTATTCACTGAGATATCCTGTGTGATTGAGGCTCTTTGAAGCTCACTGCAGAGACTTAGCATGGCAGTAAAAAAGCTTCCCAGAAGACACTCCAAGAACAAACAACCAGTGACCCCGGGGATGATAGCACAAAAACGCTATTGACAAAAGATGGGCAGAGAGCGGTTGCCTTTATTTGGACAGAGTGAGGAAAAGAACTCAAAGTGAGTCTGTGGGCCAAGTACACCCTGGGTGTTCTATTACTCTTTTGGGGAGAGCTGCATGCTTGTAATATCTGGAGTTAGCAGCTGTGGAAGGGCTTCTGATTCCAGATACGGAGGTGGATCAAGACCCCTGCTTGGTGGCAAGAGTTGGGGCTTGAACTCCATAGGCTGAATTTTTAGGGCCATACACTTTGTGCTATACCAGTCTTCCTTTTCTTTTGTGAGGAGGCCAGGGTCAATTTTTTATTTTAATGTTGTGAATTTTTGTGGGTTTCTTTTTCCCTGATGAATTGCAAAAGCCAGCTGAATATCCTGGACCCTGGGGGTCCCTGAGACCTGCTTTTTTTAAGTCCTGTTTTTCACCAACTCTTGCAAGACACTAGTCCTCTGGCTAGTCTTTCCCCTAGCCTCTTTATATACCTAACATCTGCTCTGTTTTCCTGAAAGTCCTTTCTAGTTCTGAATACTTTCTATTAAATTCTTGGCTTTCCTGATTAACTTTTTTTTTTAAATATATTTTTTAATATTTTTATTTATTTCTAGGAGAGAGAGACAGCGTGAAGAGGGGAGGATCAGAGAGAGAGGGAGACACAGACTCGGATATAGGCTCCAGGCTCTGAGCTGGCAGTCAGCACGGAGCCCAACGCAGGGCCCGAACCCACGAACCGTGAGATCATGACCTAAGCGAAAGTCGGACGCTTAACCGACTAAGCCACCCAGGCGCCCCTTTCCTGATTAACTTTTAAAGGGCCCTTTCGAATGTTGCGGCTGATGATTTTAAAGAAATGATCAGCTCTGGAACTCTCAACTCTGATTTTCAGGACTGGTTTTTAAAATGCAGAGTTTTCAACACAAAGGGAGGGTTTCCCAAACGACAGTACATGGCCCGCGCCTTGTTCTGGCCAGCCTCTAAAAACTGAGCCCTTTTAGCTTCCTCGTGCTCTTCCAGGTGGAGAGCACACCCCCTTGGGCTCAGGGTATCCCAGACACTTGAATCAAGAGAAAGATGTCTGGCCACCTGGGTCTCCTATGAACATTAAAGTTGTTCCCTGACCTCCTCAAGTGTCAAGTTCAGCAGACTGGAGCTGCTCTTGCAAAGGGAACGTTGAGAATATTCATTTCCTACGTGCCTCCTCTGTGCTAGGTACAGGGCTACCTGCTTTATGTGGAGTCTGAAATTCAATTCTCACAACAAGTCTGTGAAGGGGCCGTTATTTTCCTCAATTGACTCATGAGCCTGGTAGAGAGAAGGTGTTCACCGAAACATTACTATGAAGAAGAAGAAAAAAAAAAGTGAGCAGCGGGGGAAGGACGAACGACCAAAAAGTCATTTGCTCAAAACCACATAGAACATGCTCTGAAACCAGGTTTGTCTGATTCCAAATGCAGTGTTTTGTTTCCTCCTGACTGTTATGTTCAGAAAGGCCTGTGAATACCTCTCTTTCTCTATTTAGCATTTTCTGGGTTAGGTCACTGAAGGGCTGTGTGAAAATGCAAATGTTTCCTTTGAGAGGAATGAGATGGGAAGCCAGTCTGTTTCTTGCCTCAAGGAGGAGGATTCCTTGATCAGATTAGCTTCACCTTCCACTTGTGAGGCAAAGCCTGCATTTGAGAATGGACCAGGGGGAAGGCAAGCAGCTCAGGCACTGCGGAAGCATCCAGCAAGGGGATCATCTCCTCCTGGAGACACAGCCCTGAGAAGCGGTGCGGTAGGTCCCCAGACATTTGTTTGCCTGTACCCTGCTTCAGGGTGATGTGTTCTAGCTCAGTCCTGTGCTCTTAATGTACTGAATGAGGCTCATCACCCTTACATGATAGAACCTAACTGCTCATTAGAACATTACGTTTTTTTTTTTTTAAATATTTTTATTTATTTCTAGGAGAGAGAGAGAGAGAGACAGCGTGAGCAGGGGAGGGTCAGAGAGAGAGAGAGTCACAGACTGAAACAGGCTCCAGGCTCTGAGCTGGCAGTCAGCACAGAGCCCGACGCGGGGCTCGAACCCACGAACCGCGAGATCATGACCTAAGCAAAAGTCGGACGCTTAACCGACTAAGCCACCCAGGCGCCCCTAGAACATTACGCTTTTGATTTACACAGCTGTGCCTAATTCTAGGCATCTTCTCCCCTCAATTTGCTGCTGCCAATAAACCGTCTGATTTTTATCAGTGCCTCGCCAACCCCCCCCCCCTTCCGCCACCTTAGAATAGATAGATACAAGCATTGTATTTTAGATCTGGGGGGGGCATTCAAAAAGCCAACTTTAGTCATTGTTGCTCAGTGCTGTGGGCCAGCATTTGTGGGCTCCATTTTGGAGGAGCTTTCATGACTCTGGGCTACCCTTTCAACCCCAACAAGCCAGCTTGCAACACTGTGAGGTGTGCATCGGACCAGAATGCTAATGACTCAAGACACCTCTTTGTCTCTATGGGTGAAGTCATTGATTTCACACGCTCCCCTGACAGAGACTCTCCACCCCACATTCCTCCCGCACTGAGAAAGAAATTCTTTCTTAAAGGGAAAACTGAGATGGCCTAGATAGCACTGTTGAGGATCTGCCTCCACTTTCCTTCCCCACCTTCTCTCAACCCAGTATCAGCTCCCTACCAGAAAATCCTGGGCAGGGCTGGGAATTAGTGCTACTACCTCTTGAATGCTTTGGCCCCTGCATGGACAAAGCTCCTTTCACTTCCAGCCTTTTTATGAAACTGACACAGATTTTTATCATTTGAATATAAGGCTAAGGACAGCTGAAGACCATGTCCTGCTTACTCTAACATGTTCCCTGCTGTACTGCATACTCAGGGATCTGCATGTGGTTGTAGAGCAGGCCAATGGAAGGAGCCCCATTTCAGCAGCTTTGCCTTGGTCTCTATTCGGGTCAGCTTTCTGACCTTGCTTCCACCATGTCCCTGTGGTTGGTTTTCTAGTAATGACATCAAATCTCTTCGGGTTTTATCTGCCCTGGACAACTTCCCAGAAGCAGACTTCCAGCCCAGTTTTACTGATGTCCTTCAAAATGGCACCAACCCTCAGCTTTGGCCTTGATGTGACTTTATAGAATTGGGTTCACTGGTAGTCTCACATTTTCCACTCATCCCTGTACTCCTATATTTCAACTTCTGGTAGCTGATTTTCCCATTCCTCTGGTTTCTACCATGGAGACCTGGTGGCACTGGCCTGATGGCCCAGCTCTGTCAGGGTTACACTGGAATGTGAGAGCACCAGTACCCACTACTGTCTCATATAGGGTCAGAGGGTGAAGGTCAGAACCAGGGTTGTGAGAACAAAGATCTGATAAAAAATTCAGAAGCCACTGGGTGTTGTCAGGTTGGGTTAGTGTCTGAGAGGAAAGAAGGTGAAAATGAGAAACAGTGAGCAGGATTGAACAGATGGCAAGCCCCTAAAGCAGCACACATTCCCCCCACATTGGAGCCGCATGCTTTCATCAGAGTTTGTGTGGATGAGGCAGGTCCAGTCACAGCAATGGGGCACATTGTGCCTCTAGCAGATAAACTCATAATTCTGGGTCAAGTCCCTGCTGAACTTGGATCTGACACTGTGGTTCAATAATAAGAAGAGTGAAATCATAATGAAAGCATAGGCAACCACATATAGTATCTGTTTTCTTATTCTGGAAACCTCAGAGAAATGGATGGGAAGAATATCTTTTCTTCCTTTTCAAGATGCCAAATGTCTGGCACTAGTTTTCTTTAGCAGTTGACTTTGTCAAGCTTACTCCCATAGAATAGCCTTTTGTGTATTTTTTTCCGCCAAATCCCCTTGGCCTCTGAGCTAAAGCAAACCCCGCTGAATGTTATTGCTGAATAGCTCATGGCATGTTTATGATATGTATGACTTTTTCTGGCTGACCTCACTGAAGGGGGCTGTTGCTTAGCCAGGAACCCATTTAGAGTGGCAGGGGATGCGAAATTATAGACCATCTAGCCTAACCTCAGAGGTAGGCAGATCTGAGAGACATTAAGAAGGAATGAGATCACAAAACATCTGGAGAAATATGAACTGACAAAAAACTAGCCTTTGTGGTTTTGTAAAGGGTAAATCTTGTTTGACAAATGTGGCGGGGATAAAAAAGAGAGAAAGAGAATGAAAGAGATAATGTGGAAAGCATAGGATTATGAGACAGTGGGCTTAAACTATTAGGATTTCCAAAAGACTTTGCACAAGATGTTACTAAATAGACTCACACATTGGGTAGCACCTTTAGGCTTCCCAAAGTAGTGAACTTCAAACATTGAAATGAAGAGCTCAAGTCATGTTATAATTATCCCATTTATTTTCCTAAGGGTACTATCTCAAATCCTCCGTTATTATACACTTGGGTAGTAAGACTAGAGCCAAGTAGGATTGTGTAGTTTAAGGCCTCCAACATCTCCTGAAAGGTGGTTAGAATAATAGGTTGGCTTCGGTATGTATACAGAAGCTATTCTGGAAAGGTGGCTGGGCCTCATTAGTAGGGTCATCAAGCCATCAATGAAATAGATTTTCTAGTTCAGGGGTTGGCCAACTACAGCTGAGAGGCCAAATCGACCTGTGTTTATAAATAAAGTTTTATTGGAACACAGCCATCCAAACCCATTCATTTATATATTGTTGAAGGCTGCTTTCATGCTGCAGTGGCGGAGCTGAGTACAGTTGGTCCCCAACTTACAATGGCTTGACTTAAAATTTTTTTGACTCTGTGATGGTACAAAAGTGACATGCATTCAGTAGAAGCCCTCTTTCAAAGTTTGAAATTTGATCTTTCCCTGGGCTAGTGATATGCTGTATGATAGTCTCTTGTGACGCTGGGCAGTGGCAGCAAGGCACAAGTCCCAGTCGGCCACATAACTATAAGAATAAATAATTGATACAATTATAACAATTCTGTATCCCTACAGCCATTCTGTTTGTCACATCCAGTACAGTAGTCAGCAAGTTACATGGGAAAGTTAACACCTTATTATAAAATAGAGTTTGTGTTAGATGATTCTGACCAACCTTGAGCTAATGTGAGGGTTAGGAGCACATTTAAGAAAGGTGAGGCCAAGCTGTGATGGTCAGTAGGTGAGGTATATTAAATTCATTTTTGACCCTTGATATTTTCAACTTAGGATCAGTTTATCAGGATAAAAACCCTATTGCTGGGTTGAAGAAGTTTCATGGTTGCAATTGTATGGTCCACAAAGCTTAAAATATTTACTGTCTGGCAATTTATAGAAAATATTATTGATTCCTATATTTAGTTTATCTGCAACCCTCTCCCAATTAGCCATTTTTGGGAGCTTTGTCATTTCCTTCTGTTTTATTTTCTTTACAGCATGTTTCACTATCTAAACTATCTTGTTGAGTTATTTACTTACTTTTTTAGCATGAGCAGGGGAGAGAGAGAGATAAAATACCAAACAAGCTCCTTGCTGTCAGCTCAGAGCCTGATGCAGGGCTTGGTCCCATGAACTGTGAGATCATCACCTGAGCTGAAATCAAGAGTCAGACACTTACCTGACTGAGCCACCCACGTGTCCTTATTTACTTACAGTTTGGATAGTTTCTCCAACCAGAAGGAAAGCTCCTTAAACACAGAGGTCTTGCTTATTCTGTTCATCATAGTGTATTCCCAGCTGTTGACATATAGAAGTTGTTCAACCACTAGTTATTGCATGAAAGAGAGAGAGAGAAGGGGGAGGGGGAGAGAGAGAGAAGGGGGAGGGGGAGAGAGAGAGAAGGGGGAGGGGGAG